>NW_006160040.1:8912448-8927971 GCF_000334495.1 Tupaia belangeri chinensis | reverse complement strand
TCTTGTTCTTTGAGGTCCTCAGGTGCAGTATTATGGCTATAATAGGAAGCTCTGGAGCTAGACTGTAGCCAATGAAGAACTTAGTGTCCGTGCTCTGTGTCTGAAATGGAAAGACTAGAGGATATAGAAACATAGAAAATGGTTATAGATACCAGATACAGTGTGGGAAGAGGGTAAGAGAGGGAGGAGAGTATGAGGAAAGACATTAAGGAGAAAAATAGAGAGGCAAGATAGTTATGGGCCACAGAAATTGGTTATTATCTGTTGATATGGTGTATAATGTCCCCAACTGGACTATTGAGAAGTGTATTCATGTTGGAACATTCACTTTACAAGCTAAGTGATGTTATGTGATTGAATGTATAAAAGAAATAAAATAAAATAAATTTTAAAAATAATACTAAAATAAAAGAACTATGCAGGAGGCCAAGATATTGCCCCCCCCCCCTGCAAATTTGCTGCTCCTTCACCATATTTTTAAATGACTATTAGAGGGTAAGTTTACTTATCTGAGAGAGAGAGAAACAGAGAGAGGGAGAGGGAGGAAGCACTCCACATAAGGCATGATCATACCACAATCCCTTCTCCATTTTTCTATCCTGTCAGGGCTTTGGACATAAACACTCAATCCAGTGTGGTTTCCAGGCTGCCGAATTGGGATTCAAACGAGAATTGGTCATGTGGGATTTGGCTCCCCTAACCAGGAGATCATGTTGCTGGCCCTAAATTGCTTTATTCTGACACTCTTTATTATTATTATTATTATTTTAGGTGTGTGCCATAGGACATGTGTGCTCACTGGAAAGAGACAGAGAGCAGAAAAATGAGAATCATCCTCTGGGAGATGGTCATGCCACAATTTCTTATTCTCCACTCTCCTCTCAGAATTTTGGGCATGTATGCAAATGGGACCAGAGTGATTTTTAAACAACCGTATCTGGGGCTCTAACCACTGTTGGCCCTGTGGGAGCCTAGCACCTTTACCACCATGCCATCTTCTGGCCTCTGAACTTTTATTTTCACTCTTTCAAAAAGTTCTTTGCAAGCAAGTATAATCCTAAAATATCACATCTTCAAGAAGTCTCATGGAAAGAATAGAAAGACTGTGATTATAAAACTAAGATTATACAGTGAGATTGGGTAAGAATTTTTAAAACTACAATGAAAAAACTGGACTCATAAAACTGGTAACCCAACAAGCAGAATAAGAATTAATTACATGAGACGAAACTCATGAAAGATTACGATTTTTTATGACTTTTTTGTTTGAAACATCACTGATTCTTTATAGGTCTTGTTTTTGAGATCTAAGGAATTGCTTTTCTCTTTTAAGCTTTCCATAGCTTACGGCAATTTGGTAAAGTATGTTTTTGGGAAAAACTGAAATATTTACTTTTCTCCCTAGATTATCCCTCCAAAATTTGGAAACCATTAGAATATTTCTGTTTCATGACAATATAGTTATTTTCATATGCTCAAGGAGAATCTGTTCTCTTGAAACAGGAATTATGGTTATATTATCCAGGCTTTGACAAGAATGTCATATCTTCAAATAGGACCAGTCAGCTAAGGAAATCAAGTTAACTTTATGGAAGCTATTAGGAGTCCTTGGACAGCGGGCCTAGTACCTTGAATAAGTGGTTTATATAGCCGCCATGGAGATAAGTCAAGAATGTCACTCCTGACAGGCTCAGAAACCTTAAGATATTTTGGGAACCCAATTCACCCAAATAAAGGTACTATAAACACAATCCGATGGTAAATCTTGGACTTGGCTACCTAGTCTCAAGAGACTTTAAAAAAATCTCATTTGAGGTTCTTAGGAAAAAGTTGCAACAAAACCATTATTTTAAAAAGCCTAAAGTCAATCACTTTTCTTGCTGTGCTTTATGGAAATAACCAGGCCAAATCGAGGCTAAACTAATTTTATGAATAAAATTATACTTACTGTGATTATTCTTGTTAAAAGGGGAGGAAGGATGAGAAAGAAAATATATATTGCAGAAGTAAACTATAGTGTACTTGTTATTAGGTATAACTCATCATTTCTGAGGTATTATTATTTGAGGAGCCGACATTAAAGTTTTGTCCAATATCTAGCTACAAATTTCTAGACTAATAATTCCACCATCCCACCCCACCCCACCCCCCATTTTTCTGGTTTGGTCTCACTGAAATTAAAACTGCCTTTTTCCTGAGGCTCTACAAACTGAAGCTGATCCAGCTTAAGAACTTTAAACAACCTTATGACGTGCACACCAAGAAAATCTGTCAGACTGTCTTAACTTGCTTGTTCCCACTGAAGGGCCTTCAAGTTGAGCATGAAATCTTCCCAGGAGGCTGCTTTCCAGACTCACAAACTGATTTATAGAATGTTCCAAATGTAAATGTCTGTTTTTCTTTTGTTTCCTTAGAAATGCCTGTTAGCAGATGCCTGCGTGCTTGCCCTATACAGAGCCCGACCTTCGGGAGCCAGCCTGGAGCACCTGAGCTGATCTGTTCTCAGGACTAAGACACTGATATGGGACAACGTATTTTTAGATTTCAGTCTTTTTCCCACCTATGTTTTTCTACCCCCTTGTCAGTCTCTTATATCAAAACATCAAATTTTTTTTATAGTTACAATCCCTACTTTTTGTTTGTTTTTGCTACAGGGCTTATACGAGAGAGAGAGAGAGAGAGAGAGAGAGAGAGAGAGAGAGAAAGAAAGTGAGAAATCCTCTCCTGAAGGACTGGCCATACCACAATCCCATCTCCTTTATTTTCTTGGGATTCTGGGCATGCATGCACACACACATGATGTTTTTCAAGCCACCAGGACCAGAAATTGACTGCAGAGGCAGCCATGTGGGATTCAACGCCTTAACCACCACATTACCTGCTGGCCCACCAACCCCACTTTTAACAAATGAACTTTCTGAAAATAAGGTTTCAAAATGGGAGTACAGTAGGGTTGCAAAATACTAATATGTGGCCCCTAATATATTCATTGTATTTCAGGATGACTATTCAGATACTTATGTATATATTTTACATTGGTAAAGCAAGCAGAGGATGTCAGCAAGCTTTCACTGAACTCCTCCTTACCTGTTTAGGCACAGGAAGAAGAGGATTAAGGTTTGACACCTGGCCCAGAGAAACAGTAGTATCTTTGCATCCTCTCCAGACTCACTCATAGTTTAAACATTCAAGTTTCTATTCATTTTTGTGTAGTGTAAACCCTTCAGCGAGTTGACCCTTCTTTGAATCTCATATTTTGTGGAGCTTCTGAGCCTAATTGCATGTAGTAACTTATTGTATCCTCTTTTCCTTGTAAATCTGGTTGTTAAGTTTATTTTATAGACTAAAGATGACCAAACCTTAAGAGGGAGGGGAAAACTAAAATCATCCCCATAACTACATTGAGAATCTATTTTAAAAATTAATATTTAATTTGCCCTAAAAAAAGTGTGTTGTAGTGTAAGTTAATGTAAGAGGAGAGAGGAAACGGAGAGTGGTAAGATCTTACATAACACTCAGCATGTAAACACTCCTTCTCTGCATTGCTGTGCTCTCAACCTCTATTATGATAAGATAACTTTCATTTCTAGGTTCATTAATTTAAAAATAATTTTTGGTGCTGAGGACTATGAGAGTAGGGTAAAGTCATAAAAAAGTCTCAATGAAAAAAAATATAGAATAGATCAAGAAAATAAAGACTGAGAATATGAATATAATAATGATTTTGTACACACATAGGCATACATGGAGGATAGCTAAAAGAAATGCTAAAGACTAGGGTGAGAAGAAACTAGAGAATGGAGGAGAACAACATGGGAAAAGGGAAAGAAAGAAGTGACTATTAGTTTATTCTTTTCATCTTTAAAAAAGGCTATGACTCATAATGAAGAAAAATAATAAGAAAATCCTTGCATTTTCTAAATGGGGAAATGAAAGTGAAAAGATGTTTAAAGGCAGATTTCAAAACAGGGATTCAGAGGACTAAATCCTGCCCTGCCTCGTATATTTTAATTTGATTTGGTAGTTGTACTGGTTAGTGCCGGCTGTACCCGTAGAGCCAATGAAAATACGCTGACTCAGTAACAACTGAAGTTTATTGTTCAGTCCAGACTGGGTGTTCCTGTGTTATGGGTTGAAATGGAGAGAGATGTCCTCTATTAATGTGATCTTTCAGAGATCCAAAATGAAGTTGACACTATCATCTCCCATTTAAGCCTAATACGTTTACTCTGGCTATCGACATTTTAGGCATTGGAAAAGAAAAGAAGTGTGCCATGGAGTATTGTGGTCCTGACCTGGAAATAGAACATATCAGCTATTTCTGCATACTTCCATGGGCTGGAATTTAGTTATTTGAGTCCAGCTCAATGTAGAGACCCCTGGGAAATGTGATATAATGGTGTGCTCAAGAAGAGGAGAATACACCTCTAAAATTGAATAGATGGCCAGCAGTCTCTGCTACAGTTGCTGACATTTAAGACCAACAGATTTCATACACACACACACAACTCCAATAACTATCCATAAGAAAAAAAAAATAAAGAAAGGAAGATCTGGAAGTTTTGGTGTAATTCACATATCAATGTTTCCTGGGATCAGGTAGTAACTTTTTGGAAGGGGCACACATATAGGGAACATCTACGTGTTGCTCTCATTCTCACTGCTTACTTTTTTTTTTTTTTTTTTTGGAGAGGTTTTTGCTATAGGGCGCGTGTGCTCGCCAGGCAGACAGAGAGAGACAGAGAAACGGAAAGTGAGGAATCACCCCCCAGGGGGGATGGTCACATTGCAATCCCAGCTTTTTCGAACAAGATCTTACTCTGTTGCTCAGGTCAGTACCAAGCTCCCAATTCTCCTACCTCAGCCTGTCACGTTGCTGGGATTACAGGTATATGCCACTGGGTCCGGACTTGAGGCTGGGTTGGGGAATTGAACCTGGTCCTCTCTGTGTGTCTTAGCTTGTGGACCACCAAGTTGCAGCAGTGCACCCCACCATGGCTCAGCCAAGAAGGATTTTATAGTGCAAACTACAATAAAAAGATAGATAAATGGAATATATTGGAATTAGGAATTATTTCATTAGAAGACAAATAACATGGAAAACCAACCAGGGACTGATTATTTATGCAACCTACAGAACCAAATGGTTTTGATATTCACAATATTTTTTTTTAAACTCCTGACAGTCAATGAGAAAAACATGACCAATTCAATAGCAAAATGGTAAGAAACTACAGGGTCATTTTCAAGATGAGAAAAATCAGAGGCCAATAGACATAAGAAAAGAAACTTAGTCTTAAGGGACATCAGCGAGTGCAAACGCAAGTCTTCATCAAATTTATTTTCAACTCAAAAGATAGACAAAAGTTAAAAAGCCAGACAATAATGAAAGTTGTAAAGAGTATGAAGCAATGAAAACACATGTTTTTTGGATAGGAAAATAAGTTGGTATACATTGTTTGGAACATCATTTGGCATTGTTTTATTGAGTTAAAATGTGCGTATTCTACGACTCAGAAAATCATGGCTATATAAACACTCTAGAGTGGTTTCTATCCGTGTGCACCAGGCAACATACAATTATGTTCCCAGCAGCAGCGTATGTGAAAATGACGTCTGGAAACAACATAAAGGGTCACTGACAAGAGCAGAGGAGCAGATAGAAAATCTTTTTTTTTTGAATGATCTGTTTCATACTATGTCAATTAGAAAACTCAATAAACAATAACTACTAGAATGAATGTAAGTGGAAAACAATTTTTCTAAATAAATGAAGTGTAAATTCCTTTCTAAAAATTTAATCATAAAACCATACAAAAAAAAGACAAAAACAATGTATTTCTTAGAGCTACATATATATATGTATGTGTGTGTGTGTGTGTGTATGTATATATATATACTCTCATTCTCTATATATACATTTTTTATGTATGTATGTGAGGTATATATGTATGTGTATATATATATGTTATATAAAATAAAAATACTACATAAGAAACAGATCGATGGACAAAAAGTTCAGGATAATGGTGTGGAAAATAGGATAGCATACATGAGAGTACCAATGATAATGTAACGTTTCATGGTATTATTGTTATTGGAGAATTTTAAAAAGAAGAAGCAAACTTTAAAAATTGCCATAGTCTTACGGTATCAAAGAACGACGGGCCCTGTATTTCATACCTACCATGCCATTTCATGTATTACACTAAACGATTGGTACTTCATTACCTGCATACTGTCCTAGAATGTAAGTTCCTCCTTATAAGTTGTTTATTTTTCTATTGTGCACCCAAAATTAAGTGGTAGGAAGATATATGATTTTCCGTAGAGGCAGCTCAATACATGTTTGCTAAATAGATGCATTAAGGACCAGTGAGAATTTTGGAGTATACTGTGATAGAAAGAAGATGCAAAAGATGACTAAGAAATGCAAACATAGGAAAGAGAAAAGTAAGCGAACCAATATTTAGAGAACAGAATAAGGCTGATCAAATGGCTTTTGTTGTTAACTTTATCTGAAACTTAGTTGAGTATAAATTCACTCACCGGGTGTGCCAGCCTTCCGATGGGGGTCATATTCATGACCTAATGAAACAACATTGCAGATGGAAAGTCATCTCACAGTATTGGCCAAGGCAATACTGTGGGTGTATCAGTTTGGATGCCTTTCAAGTTTGATGTGTATGTTTACTTTAGATGTCCAAACACATGAACAATTATGAGAACACTCCTTGCATTTGGCCTGCTCATGTAAAATGATTAGTGTAATGGGTGCATGACTTAAAGAGACTTTTCTTTTTTCCTCTTTTTGGAGAGTTTTTTTTTTTTTTTTTTTTTTTTTTTTTTGCTATAGGGCACGTGTGCTAGTCAGACAGACAGAGAGAGACAGAGAGATAGAAAGCAAGAAATCATCCCCCAGGGGGGATGGCCACACTGCAATCTCTTCTCCTCCATTCTCCTCTCAGGATCTTGGGCACACATGCACATGCGCCCGTTGTGAGTTTTGAGCCACCGGGTCTGGGATGCGAACCATGGTTGACTACATGGGAGTCCAGTGACATAGCCATTAGGCTAACTGCTGGTTCATCTTTCATCTTTTAAACTATATAAGTCTGGGTAGAAGAATCATTCATTTACCCAACATTTATTGTGCATTTCTATAAAAATGAGGCTGAATTGTGAAACAGTGAAACATGACTCTCTGAAAGGCACACAGGAAGGTTGCAAGTTCATATGTGGCTTTCACCCTGAGTACACTGAACATTCATGGGCCGGTGCTCCAGGCTGGCTGAGGCAGAGAGCTGGCTCAAGCTGTGGGTGGATTACAGCTTAGGAAACAGTCAGGGATGCTGTGTCTCTGTTTCTCTCTCACTCATGGAATAAATAAATAAGCTTTCAAAAAATACTCAACTGGGTTGAAGAAACAGGAGGAATAGTTAGATATATTTCCCAATTCCTTGTAGCCCAACATCTAAAGGAAATTAAAAAAAAAATATGTGTTATGTAGGCTAGCGCCTTGAAGGAGGGGACTTTAAGAGGATGCAAAAATATACAAAAACCATAGAACTATAGTATGGTTAAATCTACCCAATGTTCTCAATAATTATGAAATAGAACTCGTCTTGAAGGTTAGAGTATTATGCTGATTGATAATTGCCTCTAGGAGATTTAAGAATTAGCACAAAACAGATGTCCTGGAATAGTATATGGAACAACTCCTGGTTAAAGTTATGTTAAGTTCTGTGGTTATAGAGACAGTATCTTCCCAGAAAAGAGTGCAAGAAGGAAGGAGCAAAGTCTATTCCCTTATCAAAACAGGATCCAGAAAACCCAGACAACAGGAGCTGGAGAGAGGAGGAAGAATGAGTAGCCTGCAGTTACAAAGGTGTTTATAATCATTTGTCTTTATCGGTATAAAGAATAACAAGGAATTGCCAGTAATTCCCTGTAATCTCAGCCATTTGGGAGGCTTAGACAAGAGGAGTAAATGAGTTCTAGGCCTATCTGGGCAACATAGCAAGACCCTGACTCTTAAAAATAAAATAAAATAATAAAATAAAATATGAAGAGTTAAAAAAAGAACAGGGAATTATTATATTGTGATATTGGGTAAAGATTTCCTGGAAAAACAGTGAAGTCTAAGTATAAAATGGGTGGAGGAGTCAAAAGAACTGATAGGCCGAACAAAATGCAAATACAAAATGTAGAGAAGACACATGAGCAAACTGCAAATACCATATTTATTTATTTATTTATTTACTTTTTGGATTTTGTTATAGGGTGTCAGTGCTTGCCAGAGAGATAAAGTGAAAAATTGCCCCCAGGGAGATAACCATGTTGCAATCCTTTCTCCTCCTTTCCCCTTTTTTTCAGGCATGCATGTACTTGCACCTGGCATGTTTTTAGGCTTCCAGGCCTGGGACTCGAACTGCAAAGCTAGCCATTTAAGAGTTATCCCCTTAACCAGCATGCTATTGGCTAAACCCTAAATATTAGGAAATAGCTTATGTGTTTATTCTCCATCATCAATGGGCATGTTTTTTGCTTTGCTACTGGAATGATTATACCTGCTTATAATTAATATGTAAATAAGTATCTTTTATAATTTAACTTTTGGAGGTCAGACTAGAAAGGTGGTAGACAGAATTTTATTCATATATAAGGGGTGATTGTTATATCTCTTTCATAGAAGGATTTTTCCTCCCATGTAGAAAAAGATAAACCAAAAATTAACCTTTTGAATCTTTCCTCATTCATTATATTCTTGCTGTGCATGTATAAAGAAAGTGTTGTTCATGATTAGAAAGCTATTGTCTTAGATTACTTTAATTCTTAAGCATTTTCACCTTTATTTGTTTTTACTTTACAGCTAACACATTTTAAAGAGAAAAAGATGTACAGTTTGTTAGTCACATTAGTCAAGAAATCTATATATATATATATTTTTTATCAGAGAGGTTTTTGCTATAGGGCGTGTGCGCTCGCCCAAAAGACAGAGAGAGACAGAGAGATAGAAAGTGAAAAATCATCCCCCCAGGGGGGATGGCCACTCCACAATCCCTTCTCCTCCATTCTCCTCTTGGGATCTTGGGCACACACGCACACGTGCCTGGTGTGAGTTTAAGCCACTGGGTCTGGGACTCGAACTGCGATCAACTACATGGGAGTCCAGTGACATAGCCATTATGCTAACTGCTGGTCCCACTCAAGAAATCTATTAAATTCTCACTGTAACCCTATCCAATTACATTAGCTAAAATAAAGGCAAAACTGTAGCCTCCTCTGAACATGTAGCAATCACACTACCTCATACTTAAGAATTTTGGGGGTAGCTGTTAGAACCAGTTTCTTCCTTTTGAGCCATCTTCTTTTGTCTCTCTCTTTTTAAAAAATAAAAAAATAATTATAATTTCTATAACAGATACTAACACACCTGAAATTCTTTCAATTTTTTAATATATAAAAAAATCACTCAATACAAAAACATACAAAATGTATCATAAAGTTCTTGATACTTGTCTGAAAGTGACTGACAGCAATGACTAAATTAGTCATACTGCTCATTTACCTCCAAAGGTTTGTTTAGCACATCAGAAATATCTTTCCTCTTGATAAAAAGAAAAAAGGCAATGAAATGTGCACTTCTTTTCTCTTACTGAGAGCATCCCAGAGTAATCAGAAAAGCAGCGCTTCCAGCTTCAATACACTGTTCTCCTTAGATTACTTTTAAATTAAGAATGGTTGTGTAACTCAGTGTTTGCCCGGGAGATGTAAGAAGAAATCTACGAGTAAAAAGGACCGTCTCCTCCTTGATGTCTTTTGCCCCTTGTTCATCCCATGCTTGTCCTGGGAATGTGGCCACGATGAAGTAGTCATTCTGCAGCCACAAGGACATGATGGCACAAAAATGGACCAGCATGGACTTCTGATGGCACTCTGGTGCCACCATACTTGCTGAGGACCTCCCACCTCAGACCTCCTTGTTATACGATAATAATAAATCCCTGTGTAGCTTGGCTGCTGTGGTCAGGTTAACAGTAATCTTAGAGGAAGAAAAACAAAGACGGGACAAAATGAAAATCACTAGAAAATGATTTCTCCGATTTTAAAATTGATTTCAACTTTCATGAAGTAGTACACTAGTTCTACCTAGCGTGTTATAGCTCCTGCAATAAGTACAGCATGTTATTAATTCTAAGATGCACATTTTTTCAAATATTTAGATCTCTGAAATTGCTGTTCTATAATTGCTATTGGGTAGGTGACACAGACACTATAGCTATTGCACAGGTGTGTAAGAACTTATAGAATTAGCATAAGTGGCTTGGAAGAAAATTTGGGACATAATAACAGAGTTTTCATGTAAGAAATGCTAAGCCACCAATACTCTGATTGCATAGATGATGCTGTTGTGTGGAAAAACACAGATGTGAACAATTCTTTTTTAAAAGTTTTCAATTTTATTTTCAATTTATTTATTTACATTCATTCACTGTACATTATTACAGTATAAATGAGATTTTCCATCCAGAATACACTGTATATTGGCTCAACCATGGATATTACCATAAATATGATCAACAAATAATTTTCCATGACTTCTTTCTTTTTTCTTTTTTTTTTTTTTTTTCTTTTTTGCTATAGGGTGTGTGCGCTTGCCAGACAGACAGAGAGAGACAGAGAGATAGAAAGAGAGAAATCACCCCCCAGGGGGGATGGCCACGCCACAATCCCTTCTCCTCCATTCTCCTCTCGGGATCTTGGGCATGCACACACACGCGCCCGGCGTGAGTTTAAGTCATCGGGTCTGGGACTCAAACCGCGGTTGACTATGTGGGAGTCAAGTGACATAACCATTATGCTAACTGCTGGTCCCATGACTTATTTCTTATATATTTTGCTGCAGCTTCTTTTTTTTTTTTTTTTTACAGATGTGAACAATTCTTATACAGAACATGACTTAGTAACACTGAACTCAAAGTAGGAAAAATTTTTGCAAATGCCTTGACCTATTTATTTTGCTTATGTTTTTCTTTTTGTATATACGTGAGTGATATATAATCCCAAATAGATCTGAATGGTCTCCTACAGCATGTATAAAATTAAAAATCTAAAAGACGAAAAAAGTATGCCATAATTTAATTAGCAGCTGTTTAATCTTTCTTACTGGTATGTAAAATAATGATGGGTTTTATAAGATATGATAGCCAAGATTTGATGAAAACCATAAAACTCCCTTCTGCCAGGGGTACAAGTCAGCCTTCTTTTTAGAAGCACGACATTATAATAGAACACAGACCTTGGGGAAAGAAGCCAAGGAATCTATGCTGAAGTAATGTTTGGTGGATTCTTTGCGAAATGCCTAGTAGAGTGCCTGGCAGTTACGTTACCTTGGGGACCCATTCTGTGAATTGCTGAGCTTTGTTCTGAATCTGCACAGGAAAGCCAGGTTGCAAACTTCACAGATACACAACATACGTATTTGTGGAAAGAACTAATTTCTCAAACTTCTCATTAGCTTTATAGATCATGCAAGCTAGTTGTACTTTAAACTTTTATTCCAGTATAATGTATTTATGCAATGTATTTATATTTTTCTAAAACTTTGTGTTTCCAGAAATTGTGTTGAGTTCTGTCATATAGAGCCACGTTTTGTTTTTATTTTTGTGTGTGATTTTTCAGAGGGCACGTGTACTCTTTGGAGAGAAACAGAGGGAGAGAGAGAAAGACAGAAAGATAGAGGGAAAGGGAAGGAAAGTGAGGAAGCACATCATACTGTAATCCCTTTGCCTCTCTCTATCTCTCCCTCTTTAGGGAATTTTGAGCACACATGCACATGAGCCCAGCATATTTCCGAAGCTGCCAGGTCCAAGACTCAACCTTCACTATCTTCCATGTGGGATCCACCTGCCTTAGCCACAATGCCACTGGCTAGACTGAGGCAGATTTTTATATAACTTTTTTTTTTTTATGTAAGAAGAAATCTACGAGTAAAAAGGACCGTCTCCTCCTTGATGTCTTTTGCCCCTTGTTCATCCCATGCTTGTCCTGGGAATGTGGCCACGATGAAGTAGTCATTCTGCAGCCACAAGGACATGATGGCACAAAAATGGACCAGCATGGACTTCTGATGGCACTCTGGTGCCACCATACTTGCTGAGGACCTCCCACCTCAGACCTCCTTGTTATACGATAATAATAAATCCCTGTGTAGCTTGGCTGCTGTGGTCAGGTTAACAGTAATCTTAGAGGAAGAAAAACAAAGACGGGACAAAATGAAAATCACTAGAAAATGATTTCTCCGATTTTAAAATTGATTTCAACTTTCATGAAGTAGTACACTAGTTCTACCTAGCGTGTTATAGCTCCTGCAATAAGTACAGCATGTTATTAATTCTAAGATGCACATTTTTTCAAATATTTAGATCTCTGAAATTGCTGTTCTATAATTGCTATTGGGTAGGTGACACACACACTCTTATATATTTTGCTGCAGCTTCTTTTTTTTTTTTTTTTTACAGATGTGAACAATTCTTATACAGAACATGACTTAGTAACACTGAACTCAAAGTAGGAAAAATTTTTGCAAATGCCTTGACCTATTTATTTTGCTTATGTTTTTCTTTTTGTATATACGTGAGTGATATATAATCCCAAATAGATCTGAATGGTCTCCTACAGCATGTATAAAATTAAAAATCTAAAAGACGAAAAAAGTATGCCATAATTTAATTAGCAGCTGTTTAATCTTTCTTACTGGTATGTAAAATAATGATGGGTTTTATAAGATATGATAGCCAAGATTTGATGAAAACCATAAAACTCCCTTCTGCCAGGGGTACAAGTCAGCCTTCTTTTTAGAAGCACGACATTATAATAGAACACAGACCTTGGGGAAAGAAGCCAAGGAATCTATGCTGAAGTAATGTTTGGTGGATTCTTTGCGAAATGCCTAGTAGAGTGCCTGGCAGTTACGTTACCTTGGGGACCCATTCTGTGAATTGCTGAGCTTTGTTCTGAATCTGCACAGGAAAGCCAGGTTGCAAACTTCACAGATACACAACATACGTATTTGTGGAAAGAACTAATTTCTCAAACTTCTCATTAGCTTTATAGATCATGCAGGCTAGTTGTACTTTAAACTTTTATTCCAGTATAATGTATTTATGCAATGTATTTATATTTTTCTAAAACTTTGTGTTTCCAGAAATTGTGTTGAGTTCTGTCATATAGAGCCACGTTTTGTTTTTATTTTTGTGTGTGATTTTTCAGAGGGCACGTGTACTCTTTGGAGAGAAACAGAGGGAGAGAGAGAAAGACAGAAAGATAGAGGGAAAGGGAAGGAAAGTGAGGAAGCACATCATACTGTAATCCCTTTGCCTCTCTCTATCTCTCCCTCTTTAGGGAATTTTGAGCACACATGCACATGAGCCCAGCATATTTCCGAAGCTGCCAGGTCCAAGACTCAACCTTCACTATCTTCCATGTGGGATCCACCTGCCTTAGCCACAATGCCACTGGCTAGACTGAGGCAGATTTTTATATAACTTTTTTTTTTTTGAGAGAGAGAGTTTTGCTATAGGGTGCATGCACTTGCTGGAGAGACAGAGAGACAGAAAGTGAGAAATCACTCCCCACAGGGGGCGTGACTACGTCACAATCCCTTCTCCTCCATTCTCCTCTTGAGCTGTTGGGCACACATGTATATGCACTAGGTCTGAGTTTTAAGCCACTGGGCCCAGGACTCAAACCACAGTTAAATAAGTGGGAGTCAAGCGACAATCATTATGCCATCTGCTGGTCCCTATATGTCTATTTAAAAATGGAAAAATTGAAGACTTGAAGAGTTAAAATGAATTCTCTATTACTAAATGGCATAATTAGGATTAGAATTCACAGTGATCTATTTTGAAAATCCATGTTCTTTAAACTATATAAAAATTAAAGTAAGTCTATTTCTCAAATCACTTCCAATAAGATAGTAGAACTATTGTGTAAGTCACTAACAAAATAAGTCAAATATCACAACCAAACTGTGATAAGCTAAACTATGAAAATTTGAGCAAAAAATTAACCACTCTATATTACTGATATTATTCAGGAAAAAGGAAAAAAAGATGTAATGGTGTAAGATTTCCTATATAATAAACAGAGAAAAAAGTAGTGGTTTGAGTAAAAAATCCTAATCTTATTATTTGTGTTTTTATATATTATGACAATGGTAAAAATGGTTGTTTGGCAAGTTTTTTTTTTTTCTGATTACTTATGAAAGAATTCAACAGGGTAGAACACGTTTTAGACATTCATAAAATTTCTTCAGAGAAAGTCTGATTTTCCATGCACTATCAATTTAAATATAAGGATAGAATCATGGCCAGATCTATAACACAACAGAGTTGGGTGTGAAAAAGACTTCTTTAATCTGATTGGTTAGAACTTATTAAAATGATAGGTACAGTTTATGATGTGTGATAGTGGTAGCTAAATGCCTATATCACTCTTAGCAACTTGGTTTCATTTGAAACACACAAAGTGATCTACTTATGAAACTAAGCTTTCCCATGAATAAGAACTTCATTCTTCAGGTTTTGAAAAGAACATAAGAATGCTCTCTTAACAGATTGGAAGATCATCCGACACCCTGCTATGCTCCTGAACATGGTACAAACCATTAATTTGATTGAAAAAAGAACACCAATGGGATCAGCAGCTGGCGTAAAGGCTATGTTGCTGGACTCCCATGTAGTCAACTGTGGTTCTAGTCCTAGACCTGGCAACTTGAACTCACGCTGCGTGCATGTGTGTGCATGCTCAAGATCCTGAGAGGAGAAAGGAGGAGAAGGGATTGCAACATGACCATCTCCCTAGGGGGGTGATTTATCACTTTCTGTCTCTCTTTCTCTGTCTTTCTGGTGAGCACATGCACCCTATAGTCAAAACCTCTCCAAAAGAAAGAAAGAAAGAAAAAAGAAAGGAAGAAAGAAAGAACACCAAAACTAGAGGAAAAATTAGAAAAATATTAAATCTTCATTATTTTTTATTAAAAAATTTAGCATTATAAGTTAAACCCCACAATACTGAATAAGCATTGTTAGCTTTGTTTTTTAAACCTTTAATATATTAAAAAATTAGAATATTTGTTTTTTGAATATTTTTATAAAACTATTTGGTAAAAAAAACCTGATATATTAAAAGACTAAAGTTTCTTTTTTTTTTTTTTGTAGAGGTTTTCGCTATAGAGTGTGTGCACTCGCCAGACAGACAGACAGAGAATAGAGACAGAAAGCGAGAAATCACCCCCCAGGGGGGACGGTCACGCCACAATCCCTTCTCCATTCTCCTCTCGGGATCTTGGGCACACATGCACACGCGCCCAGTGTGAGTTTTAAGCCACCGGGCCCAGGATGCGAACTGTGGTTCACTACGTGGGAGTCCAGCGACATAGCCATTATGCTAACTGCTGGTTCCCTAAGTTTTTTTTTTTTTTTTTGGAGATTTTTGCTTAAAGGGGCGGTCCGCC
>NW_006160040.1:8896983-8912415 GCF_000334495.1 Tupaia belangeri chinensis | reverse complement strand
AGGCTCTTCAGTCTGAGAAATGGACAATGAACAATTATGTGAGAGTCATAATCAGGACACTTTTTGTTTAAATAGAAAAAAAAGTGTATACATATATATATTATATATATAATATATTGATATTTATATATATAGAGAGAGCATCTGCCTGCTAGAGAGAAGAGCGGGAGAAAGCAAGAAATCACCCCCCTCCCCCAGAAGGGATGGTCATGCCACAGTCCTTTCTCCTCCATTCTCCTCCTGGGACAAGTGCCCGTTATGAGTGTCAACTGTACAGATCCAGGACTCAAACCACAGCTGGTCATGAGGGAGTCCAGCACCTTAACCACTATGCCACTTACTAGCTTTAAAAAATAAAACTTAAGAAACTTCTCTTGGAAAAGTTTAAATTAGGTTAAACCATACTTTAAGTCTCCAAAATGAATGGATAGCAATAATTTCATGTACTCAACATAAGATACTGAAGTAAATTAAATATGCACAAATACACAAATACATCTTGGGTCTGGAATTAAAAAAAATTAGATTGCCAACGAGAAAACCAATATAAAATAAAATTGACTATCACTGATTGCAAAATGATTTCTTAGACCAGCAGTGTCAGCATCACATGAGAACTTGTTAGAAACGTAAATACTAGAGCTCTACTCCAAACTCACTGAATCAGACACTTTGATGGGTGCCCCAGAAAGCCATGTTTTAATAAGTCTTCAGGTGATTTTAATGCATACTAACAACTAAGAATCACTGGACTATGTGTTTACCAGCATAAACTATATGTTACTACCATTGGAAATTGACTTGAGGGCCAGTTCATGGCATGGTGTTTAAGGCAATTGGATCTCCAAAAGTCAACTGCTCAGTTGGAATCCTGGTTCTGCAGCTTCAGAGACATGCAAGTAAATGTGTGTTTCACACCCAAATTCCTGAAAGGAGAGTAGAAGAGAAGGGATTTGGGTGTGGCCATGCTTCTCATCCCACTGGAGGGGGAAGATTTCTCTCTTTCTCTCCAGCCAATGTGTGTGTCCTCTGGCAAACTGAAAAAAAAAAAACAAAAAAAAAAAACAAAACAAAACAGTAATCGAATAGAATTGAAATGGATTTGTATTTTCTTAAGTATGCTTGCCAATTGAGAGAAAACACAGTAGCACACTCATTCTGCTTCACAAATTTGAAATTTAAAATTATTATGTATTCATAGTGATGTCTTTTATGTTATCCTTTTATCTCCCATTTGGAAAATCTTTGATAGTATTAGGTCCTACAGTTCCTATTATGAAGAAAAGAGGTGAGATTTTGAAAAATGAAATCAAACCACTTGGTGCATACATAATCTCTAATGTAAGGGAATATGTGAAATAAAGTCCCCAACTGATAAGCAGATGTTGAACTAATTAGATAAGTAAAGACAGAGGGAGTGAGGAATAGAGATTTGAATATGGCACAGTGTTTTGAGGAGTTGCACGGTAGTGGGAAAACTGGGAACAATGTGGGAACACTGGTATTCTAAGTAGGTCAAGACTAGTGATCAACAGAGAGGACTCAAGAGCTCCCCTTTATAGCATGACTTGATTGGGTGTATTAGTTCCTTTGGTATAGAGCAAGAAGAGCTTAAATGCTTATATACACATACACACATATATACACACATATATATGTATACACACATGTACATATGTATTTCTTTTTCAAGTGAGAGACAAATGAAAGAAACAGAAAATGCCACCAAAAAGATGGTTGGACTAATATCTGAAAAAGTGGATTTCAACAAGACGACAAGATGTTTTTACATTCTTCATTAACAGTATTCACTCTTTTGTAATGGCCTACTTGAAGTATAAGATGTTATGCTTTTGAAGTGTCATGGTATCATTTCCACTACTTTAATTCACAAGAAATATCAATTATTAGGCTGTCAGGAAAGTCATGAACTATTTTTCAGTTGTTCTATGCAAAAACACGCCATGACTTCCCTGACAGCCTAATATTATAAGGCTATGTGATTGAAACCTATAGCAAATGTTAGCCTTAACTGAAGAGTTCCAAACCCAGTCTTTTCAACAAGCCAGTCCATTTACAGATAAGGATTTCCACTTTCAACCCTGATGACAAGATGTGACTGGGAAGTGGGCAAGTTTAAGGTTTAACAGAGAGCAGCCATTTTGAAATGAAGAAAGGCCTCTAAGAAGAACGATCTGACCAAGTGCTGATTTATAGGAAGATCTGTTTGAGGAATGGTCAGTTGAGAAACCAGGAATGGGAATCTGCAACAGAAATCAGAGCAAATACTCAAGGGAAAGTGATTGACTCCGATTGATTATAGTGAGGAATGATTTACACGTGTTTGTGTCTTACATGCACAAATACTGAGAACATGTTGAGCTTTTCAAGACAGTTTGGTGGTGCTTGCTGACCATGCCCTACATTGGGTTGCAGAAATACACTCCCTTCTTCAACCTCTCATTTCATGAACTTTGAGAAGAAGCAGCTGTAATTAGTTGGCTAATAAAAATAAGAGCTTCCAATAGGAGCTTCCAGTCAATTAAATAAGATAAGGAGAAAAAAAAATAACAAGTAGCAGAAGAATGATGATCAAAATGCCCTTATTTATATATAATAGTGAATTCAAGAGACTCAATAAGCTACTAACATTATAAAAAGACAAATATACTTGAATGAATAGAAAGATGTATTTAACATCATATATGCATTTAATTTTCATAGTGTATAAAATCAATCTAACCTGGTCAAAATCATAGCAGAGGAAATTGTCCAAACAGAAATTAAGACATGTTATGAAATTATTATTAAAAAATATTGTACTGGTAGAGAAACACATTTGTAGATAATGGAATAAAATAAAGCCCAGGAAGTAGAACAATAAGATATGTTGTTGAGATGGCCCCATAAATTAACAACCAAAGGATAAACTCATTAATATGAGGAAACTTCAGAAAGTTTATGGAGAGCCAGCTGGCAGCTTGGTGGCTAAGGCAGCTGGATCCCCTAGGGCAGAATACATGGTATGAATCCCTGACCAGGCAGCTTGAAAAATACACTGGGTGTGAGTGTGTGGCACCGAAATCCTAAGAAGAGAATGTAGATGGGATTGCAGTATGGTCATCTCTGGGGGGGTGCTTTCTCACTCTCTCTCTCTCTGTCTCTGGCCATCATACAAGTCCAGTAGCCATTAAAAAAAAAAGGAAGTAATATATGAGTTTACTTTGGTGTAAAACATTTTGAAATCCATAGTTTTGTTGTTGTTTTAAAAATACACATCTCCACAAACTCTTTGAAGACTCTCTCATACAAGGAAAAGAAAAATTAAGTAACCATTTGAAGAAAAATAAATTTACAATTTATACTTCATATCCTATATAAACAGAAAATAAACATAAAGAAAAGAAATCTACTTCAACTGGATTAAAGACCAAAATTTAAAAGGCAGAAATCTAAAGCCTTTCTGGAAGAAACACCTGAATTTGTCTTTGTGCTTTCACTTGGGGGAAATCCCCCAAATATTCCAAAGTACAAAAGTGAAGAGAAAAAGTCGATGTGTTTGACAGTATCCGAACCTAAACATTATATTTAACCAAAGACTTGAGCAGCAAAAAGCCAAGCAGGTATAGATTGAAAGAAGATATTTATAATGTGAAAAACAAATGAGTGGTAATTATATTATCTCTCTCTCACATACACACACACGCTCATGCACATACACGCACACACACACAGAGTATGTGTTTTGGTTTCTGAAAACAGACAAATAAGAAAGTATGTAATCCCAATAAAACATAAATAAAATATATAAACAAGAATTCCCAAAAGCATGTCAGGAATCAAATAGTTAACACATATATAAGTAGAAATTTACTAATTTAAACAATCATTGGATACCATTATCAGATTGACAAAAGTTAGACTCAATATATCAAGTGCTCATAATATCAACTACCAGTAGAGGTAGGAAATGTAGTCACTGTGGGTATTAATTTTATAGTATTTGTGAAATTAAGTATTCAGATAACCGTAATTCAATACCTCAGAGAAACTCCCTACATCCATAAGACCTGTTTACTACTACCTGTTTACGGTTACAGCTGTATTATCAAAGGTAGAAGGCAACCGTACGTGTTTCTCACCAGAGGAATATATAAACCATGAAATCTACTTTTCTGACCACCACTGGAGTCTCTCTATAAAGAATAATCCTCTTCCCTACCTGGATTCTGAGCAAATTGAGGAGTAAATGCAAGAAAAAATAGAGGTCTAAACATCGTTCTTAGTATTAATGGCATAGCCTTGTAAGAAGCTATTTGATGTGAGAGAAAAGGGACCCTCTCACTGAAATGAGAGTAGGCCGAGTCTCCTCCTCAAGCTGGGTATCCTTACAGGCCCACTTTCTGAGTAGAAGAGAAAGCGGATTCTCTGCAGGCAACCAGGATACAGGAGGAAGAGCAGAACTGAGCATAGCATGTCCAGACACTCTTCTTAAAGGTTACCCATAAAGAAGCCACTCCCACTCCAGGGCCAGCTTTGTAGCACAGCCTTAATATCCTGCTCAAGAGAAGGTGGATTCTACATGGCAGCTATGGTTCAAATCCCTGACCCATCAGTCTGAAACAAGGCCTATGGGCCCAAGATCTTGTGCTGGAGGACAGGAGGAAGGAGATTGCATCATGACCAAAGGGTACTCATCTCTCTCACTTTTTCTCTCACTCCCTTTCTCATGTGTACGAACATGCTTTATCATGAATAGAAACAAATTTTTAAGAAGTCACTTCATTCCCTAAATGCAGGTGAAAAATGGAGAATGAGGCCCTTTACGAGAAAGTGACATTAACTATGTGAGGAAGATCAGCAACAGGAGAAGATCTAGAAGCATAGAGTTGGGGGGTGGGGGGGAGGAAAGTAACAAAAAAAAGAAAAAGAAAAAAAATCAGGAATGATATAATTTCTAGTCCAAAATCATATGTGTAAATAAAAAGCATACATACGTACAAAATAGACATAGCATATTTTCCAGGGCTATCTGTTTAAGAAAATACATGGAAGATAGATCTGCAAGGCAGAGACTAAAAACATTTTGTGGATATGCCTATTGCTATGGACGATTCATTTTACAAGTTTTAAAAAATATTCGAGGAGGTTTGCACAGATGGAGGAAAACTGTTACCTGAAGCGAGGCCTATGGACAACTCCCTCCCATGTGTCTGGGTTACAGACACGAGACGACATCAAGGATGCAGGCTGACTTGTTATTGTTGTTTTAATTTGCACTTATGTGACCAAAAAAAAAAAAAAAAGAAAGAAAAATCAAACAGGAACAAGATAAAACAACTTGATGAAAGACTACAGACTGCACGGGTCTTAGGATTCAGAGATAGACAAGAATCTAGAGTCTTTTGAGTGACAGTTTTCAATTGTATATAAAATTTTTACTTCTACTGACAGTTCTTAGTCAGGGCCTGTGATGTCTGTGGGAAAAAGGGAAAGCCAACCAAAAATCATTGCGATGCTCTAGGCGTCTTTGAGCGTTAAGGCCGCGCTGCTCACTTCCGGATGGCTCTCTTTAACCAATTACCTTGCGTTGTTAGACCTCTTACTAGGGGTGGAGACACGTGGCTAATTTAGTTCATCTTGTTCTTTTTCCAGAATCTAAAGGAAGAAATACAACTGTTTTTTGCTATTTCTGTTACATAAATATCTTACGAGAAACCAGCTAGCAAACGGCCGGCCCTGCTTTAAACTGGGTGGGGGTCCAGGTCAGGGTAGAGAGGTGGGGGATTGCCATCTGCCAGGACGTCCCCAGCTCAAGACATCTCGAGAGCTGAACGCGCTGTTGAAGCAATTCATGCTCAGGCTGCGTGCACAGCGCGGGGCTGCTAAGCGCATGGATGAGAACCGGGCTTGGAAAGAACCCTCAGCTCCACGGTCGACAGATGGTATTTCTTCTGCGTTTGTGCGGAGGGGGTGGGGAGTGGCGATAACAATAAGCAGCAGTAGCCACTTGACAGGCTCCCTGCTGCCAAGAATTTGCATGACGAGCGCGTACTGCCATCTGGAGAACTTCAGCTCATTGAGGAAGAATCGGTGGGTGTCTCAGCTTCCATCTCAGTGGGCCCTCTCAGCGCTGAAGCTCTCCCCGCTCCAGGGGAAGAAGAGAGCACCAGGACGATCAGCCAGAGGAACCTGGTTTAGGGGAAACAGAGGGCACAGTCCCCATCCCGGGGGAAGTAACGAGGGCGAGGCGAACCTGCTTGTTCTACCCGGAGGATGCGCAGCAGGTCTGACCCCGTGAAGTGTATTAGGTCAGGGGAGCCCCATCACCTTTGAACATGAGTTTGTTTACACACCAGTAGTTGGTGGAGGAAATGTGGATCTGGGAAGGAGAAAACTCAAACAAGTACCCCGTTTCCCATGACCTCCGGAGGAGAGTTCAGAGAGGCAAAGGCTGACCATACACCCCGGGGACCCTGTTCACAGACCACAGTGCTGTGCATTCTAAACTCATGTGTGGGCCGCTCAATTAAACACAGTTAGGTCTCCAGCTGCGGAGACTGGGTATGTCTAAAACAAAATATGTTTCCAAAGAGTAAAAAGCTTTCATTAATCTTAGCTTTACGTATAAAATACTTTCCTTGTTGACTTTCTGGAAACTATGTTATGGTATTTTTAAAATTAAAACTGGAAACATGGAATTTTGTTCTCTAAAATTTCTTTAATTGATATTTTAATTTTACTCTGATCAAGAGGTATCTTAAATAAAACAACATTTTATTGAGAGATTATATCCTATAGCTCGGGAAATTAGCAACAACGGCAAAAGGACTGTATATAAGGTACATACCACAGAGCTTCATAAGCTCCCTGTCTTGCTAGAATTTCCAGAATCAAACAACACTAAAGGAGTTCCTCAAAGGAGAAAAGATATGGGCCCATATATTAATTATGGACTAATTAAGTTAGTGAGAAAGTGAGAGAGTAAGAGTAATACTACCTTACTATTGAAGCATTATGAGATCTCCCTGTCTCTTCTCCTCCTCCCCTCTCCTCTTCATGGCCAGAAGGCATGTGGACGTGGGGGGGGGGGGATATCCTCTCAGTGGGGTGTGGACAAGTGGCAACCCCTTCTCTATCACTTCAGTCTTTCAGGACTTTGGACATATATGTACATGTACCCAGTGAGTTTTTCAAGCTGCTGGGACAGGGACTTGAACCGTGGTTGGTCATGGGAAATCTGACTTCTTTAATCCCTGTGCTATAGGGTCAGCCCAGTGAAATGTTCAGAGGTAGAAACCCTTCTATCTATCTTCATTACCCTAGCAGCTAGCACTAACCTTATCAACTTCCATGAGGGAGGAGGCTGTGTATGTTTCAGCTTTGGGAGTTATAAGGCACCAAAGTTATCACTGGTACGCTTAAGCCTAAAGGAGGATTTGTTGAGCAGATGTTGAGCATTGTATGGACTCTAAGAGATGAATAGCCAAGACTAGAAAGGAGAGGGAAGCACCTCACTGGAGAAATTTGTGATCCTAGTTTCTGTAATTTGAGGCTAAGTATAAGTATGTCCACATTCTGGTGACCTCTGTATCTGAATTTTAAACTCTCTGAAGGTAATTTTTTTGTTTTTGTTTTAAATTTTTTTTCTTTAAGGTTTTTGTTAGAGGGCACGTGTGCTTAGTGGAGAGAGACAGACAGAGGCAGGGAGAAAGAAAGTGAGAAGTCACCCCCCAGAAGTGATGGCCACACTGCAGTCATTTCTCCTCTATTCTCCTCTCAGGATTTTAGGCATACATACACACCCAGCAGGCATGGATTTCAAGCCATTGGGTCTGGGACTCGAACTGCAGCAGCCATGTGGGAATCCAGTGCCTTAACCATTATGCCATCTGCTGGCCCCTCCTAAGGTAGATTTTGATCGACCTTTGCTGGGGTTGGTGTCAGGCGATTATTGGACAAATCAGATGTGGGAATAAAGTAGCTGCTGTTGAAGTCCAACTTGGTATCAGGGGCAGTTTTCAGACAACTGGAAATATCTGTACAAAATACAATGTGTAATTGTTTGCGGAAGTCATGTAGCATTATCAGGGAGGAAGCATTCTGGTCTAATTACATTATTTCAGGAATTTCGGGTTAATGCTCTGTGTGTAAAATCTTAAAGTATTTAAGATTTTTAAGTGTGTTTCCCTGCCTTGTTAGGTAGAATTATTGAAGGAATCTAGCATTCATGAGTCAGAATAATGATTATGCACATTAATTATTATGCAGTATTGTTACATAACGATTCCCTCAAGAACCATGCATGTTACAAGAGGCAGCAGGGCCAGGGTGAGTAGATAGAGGACCCTAGGAGATGACATATAAGAAGGTACTTGGTCCAGGGTGTGAATGAATTCAAGATTATTTCCTTAAATACTATGTCCTAGGCTCCTCCATTGCCACACTCTACTCAGGGCCCTGATGAGAAGCTATTTATCCTTAAACAAAAATGGCTCCATATTATCCACGTGGGTAGTTCTGCTATCACTTCTCAAGAAAGCTATGCTTCTTCTAGAGCCCTCATTACAATAGGTCTTAGTTTCTCACCAGTTAGAACTCTGCTAATCTCTTGTTTGCCATAATCATGAAATCTTATTAGCTCTCTCCTCCCATTCCACCTTAATGTAAGGATATCCTGATTTTAGATATTCTACCCATTCCACTTTGAAGGCCCTTTTCTGTTATAATATTTTATAATCTCATTATATCAAAATAAGTGGACTATACAATAGTAGTATAACATTTTTCAAAATTATCTATGCTTCCGAAAGGGTCTGACGTAGTCTATACATATCAGAAAGCAGAACATTAAGAATGTTTTTGTGTGTCATTCACTTAACATTCATCATAAGAACAAAATGTTGTGCCTCTGTAACCTGTAATTATAGCTCTGAATTGTTCCAGTGGTATGTTTTTTTAATTTTTTCTATATCTATATAATGTCTGTTCAACCTTATTAAAATAGAATTTAAAAAAATTTACCAACAGTTGTTTGCTCTAAAAGCACCATGTGATGAGTTAGCTCAATCCAAGAACTAAATGAAAAGAGAACTAGTTTCTATATAAGAAATAAAGTAATATAGATACCTAGTTTGGTTATATATGCTCACTTGCTTCTGTATCTTTTTTATAATTATTCTTTTGGGGCAGGAAGATATGGGTTGAATTGTTTCCCCTCAAAAACATGTTGACACCTAATGTCCTAGTAAAAAGGAGAAACTTAGACACAGACAGGCATATAGAGAGAACACCATGTCAAGATGAAGTCATGGATGGTTTTCTCCAAGCCAAGGGATGCTGGAGATTGCCAGCAAACCACCAGAAGAAAGGCAAGCAGCACGGAGCAGATCCTTCCTCACAGCCCTCAGAGGAACCAAGCCCACTGACACCTTAAACTGAGATCTCTAGGCCTCAGAACTGTGGAAATTTATATTTCTGCTGTTTAAGGCATCCAGTTTGTGGTTCCTTGTTATGATAGCCTTTGTAAACTAATTTAGGGAATTGACTGGAACAACGTTGAGATAAAGAACTCTTAATTTCATATACACACACATATTCACATGCATGCACATTCCAAAAACTGCATTTTCTTTTTTTTTTTTTTTTGGTATAATAGTGAAGCAAAAAATGTGTTTTAAGGAGACCTTAAGAATTTGGACTTTACACACGGTCATCAGTAACTTGGAAACCTAATTGTTGTCTGGAACTATAATGATCTTATCTATTCAATGGTTATTATTGGGGCAATTTTCAAAATCATCTTTCTTTTAAATGCATATATGAATTAGAAATTTAGTCTGAAATATTTATGAACCATAACTAGTCAAAAATCTTGTGTAACCAAGAGTGGTCCTCTCCCCCCCCCATGAGAAAACAACGGTGTTCTGTCATCAGTCAGTTCTTGGACAACAGCATTTGTGTGTTCCTTCCTCTAGGAATGATCCTACTGATAGGCTATCCTTAAAATTGTTATTTTCTTCTTTACTATCACATACAACATTTTCCACAACCTTTCTGGTTTCCTATCTCTTATTTAAGACCCCTTAAGAAAGATCATTCTTCTTAATATCAAAGTCAAATCCCCCATTTTTAGGATTTACGCTTGAACATTTTGACATTCTGTAAAAAATGAAGAGCCTGGTACTGCAACTATCACATATTACATGCTTTTGCATGGAGGTAATGAATATGGAAATCAAAGATATAATATTTTTAGTCACTTGTATTTGCTTTGCCAGTTTTAAAGTAAGATTATATGCTTATAGAAATATTTTCCTTTCTGGCTCGCTGAGCTGTTTTTTAAAATTGTTTCTTTCTCTCTTTGATATACAGGGAGCAGAAGTAGGGCAATTTAAATATAACTTTTGAGCTAAGGAAGCTAGCAAGAAATAATCACAATTTTAAGGAAAAATAAGAAATAGCAAGTATTTAAGTAGAAGATTACACTGTGTTTGGATTTTGTTAATTACTGCTCCCAGTCCACAAGCTGTTGCAAAGGTTCCCTGGAGATTATTTGCAATCTATTTATGGAGCCTTCAGAGGAGAAGTTATGAGAATGTCTTTTTATGATATTCTCTTTAAACTTTCATTTTCAATAGCTCATAATTAGCTGCCTGGAATGAGGATGTATATTAGGCTAAAAATGCAGGGGTCATTATTTTCTGACCCTCTTTCTTCTTCATGTCCAGAGACATTGGGAAAGAATTCTTTCCAGATTCTGCTTGTCTGTTGTGTTAACTTACAATGACTTCTTTTCAACTGTCTTGGTTAACTAGTGTTCTGTAATTTTAAGTAGAAAATTCCTGTCTGAAGGGGTCCATTCCCATGCCCATGAAGAATGTGAATGGATTGGAAGAGCTGTGCCATACATGTCCGCTAACTTGTGGAGAAAGCTTAGAACTGAGATGAGCAGCCAGAATAGAGGTGGGAGAAAATTAAAGTTGAGAAAGTGGTGGACTGCAAAGAGAAGTGGAGCATATTTATCTTAAAGAATGGGCTTCACTGACGGACCTTGTCTAGGCAGTTTCTGTTTCTTCAGATTCCAATGGAAATTTTTGTCTTGTTTATTAGAAAATTATAATTGATCATTTCAATTATTTTTCGTTCCTTCCAAGTGAGAAAAATATTTTGATTTTATGCATCAGTTTTCATGGAGTAGAATTTGATACCTTCCTCATTGGCACCATATGTCTATTTGAGAAGTGCAGGGCTTCCCTAGTCCCCCGACATGGGCTTGTATATACCAGAGGGCAGCTGGTGACACTCTCCCATCTGGCATGCAAGTTGCCACTTGGCCGCCACCTGCACTGTCACCGAGGACTTTGGCCACTCCTCCCCCATCCAGTGCTGTGGCTGGTAGGTCCCCAGAGCCTCTCCCTGGCTATCGTCTCTTCTCCAGTGGCAGATGTTGGGGGTGGGACACACTTTGAAGGCCAAGCATTTGCTGTTACCAGTCTGGCATAGACACAAGCCTTTCTCCATGGGCAAAATATGACATTTACTATGCTTACTTCTAACCATGGAATCACTTCTCTCCCTTCCCTACCCCTAGCGCTTTCCATGTTACTGAACCCAACTTAATTTGACTCTGTTCTCACTTGAAGTATGTCTGATTAGACTTATGTTGCCCACTGTGTGTCCCATTCCCATTTTTTTTAATAGCATGTCTTTTTAAAATTTATTTTATTATCATCATAATCTTGTTTATATTACATCGAATTGCATATAACTTTACAGTGTACTACATTGCTTTTTCAAAAGTGAATGCCATGCATGTCAGTCAATACAGAGACATTAATCTCCCCACTTCATCCTTCAATATCTTTTCATTGTTTTCCCCAATCATTATTATTATTATTCCAATCATTTTTTTAAACTTTCAATTTTTCAAACACTATTTCTCATTTTGCTTGTAAAAAGACTTTACCCGTCATGAAATACTTCTCAGATCAATCCAGTTGAGAATACTATACATGTCATCATCAACAGGTAATACGCCATATCTATGTCCCACTAATTTATTCCCATTCTTCACTACAGAGAATTTTTTTCTGAGACTTCTCCCTTCAGTGAGTAGGAGGATTGATTTATGCTGTCTTTAATCTGCTTAGCGTAGGTCCTTCCTTAAATACCTTGGGTTTTTGGACATACAAGTCCCAGATGGTTATGTTTTTGCAGTCTGAGTATGATCCTGGAGACGGTGGGAAGCACCACAGAGCCATCAGAAGAACAGAATGGAGGTGTGAATGCTTTTGATCATTTTGATGAATAGCTCTGGGGTGATAAACTCAGGTTAATATTAGAGCTAGAAGTAATCTTAGACTCATTCGTTTATTGTACAAATGACAACTAAAGCTGCATTTTTATACACTTTAGCCATTCCTATTAATTAATATAATACAAACATGTATGTCATTGAATTTATTGCTAAAAGTATTTGGGATTTATATTTATTCTTTACACACATACCCTCTGAATCTGGATCATCTTAGAAACAAAACATTTATTTCAATGTGAAATGGGTGCTAAGATTCCTTCTTGGTCACAAGCTTGGGATATTTTATACTCCAAGAAAATGCTTTCCTTTTACTACTTAAAAGTCTGTAGAGGACTACTGGGTGGTGTAGTGGTTAAGGCACAGGATCTCACATGGCCTATTGAGCAGTTTTCCAGACCTGGTGACTTAACAAACATGCAGAGCAGATGTGCGTGCATGCCGAAAATCCTGAAAGGAGACTGGTGGAGAAGGGATCATGATGTGGCAATCCTCCCGGGGACATAATTTCTCACTCTCTCTCTCTTTTCTTGGTGGGGAATGCATATTTTCCATAACAAAGACTAAATATATATATTCATGCACACACACACACACACACACACACACACAGACATTTATATATATATGAATCTATGGGAAATCTATGGGAATATCTGTAGGAAAAAATTATTCAAATCCATGCTGTTCATTCATTCAACATGTACTTACTGACTGTTGGAAAATGCTGGGCACTAAACGAATCCTGGGGATACAGTGAGGAGCAAAGCAAATATGATGTCAAATATTCAAAATGAATACCTACATTTTGGTTTGCTAGGCCAGTGCATATGGTCTTCAGAACATAAACCTCTTTGTTTTATTTTTGTTTGTTCTTCTTTTTTCTTTTCTCTGATGTCACCATCATTACAAAGTATGGTGTTAGGTACCCAAGTGTATTAGTTAGGATGCATTTGGCTGTGAGTGAAAGAAAAGTCAATTAAATCCAAAGTGGCTTAAATAATAAAGGGAATTTTTTTGGCTCAGTAACTTAAAAGTCCAGCTGGAAGGTGGGCTTCCAGCATGGTTTAATTAGGGCTCCAGGTCAATTGTTCCGTGACTCTTTCAGCTTTGTCCAATTCCATGCACATATCATGTTAGTCCCTGGCAGGCATCTCTTGTTTCCAAGATGAATGTCAGGAGAAAATAGAGTTTGATGCTTCCTCATTGATATATAGGGGAGGAAAAAAATGTTTCTATCTTAGGATTCTGTGCAAAATTCTTGCAGAGTGCATAGAGAGAGAAATACTATCTTTGGTACCATTTTTCATCTTAAGGTATTTGCCAGTTAGAAGCATGGGGGAAGGCTGAGAGCTAAGTCTGGCAGAAAGTAGTAATTGAGAGGCTGAGCAGTTGAGTGGTTTAGAGCAATCATATGGAAACGTGGACAACTCAAACTAAAGTTGAGAGCCCACTAAAAAGGAGTTATGCTAGGAAATGCCCCAGGCTTTCCATTGAGACTCCCCAGAAAGTTTTATGTTGAGCTAACCAGTCAGCTCTCGTAAGAAAAAAACAATCCCAGTTTTGAGTCAGCTTAGTTAACTTTAATCATATGAATCAAGATGATACACCTATGCTTTAATTCACTGCCAGAATCAAAATTAATCCTCTCTGGAGAGAAATAATACTGTATGGAATTATTATTCATAAATTATACATTCAAATTTATTTTATTTATTTATTTTGCTAGAGGTGCTTGTGCTCATTGGAGAGAGACAAAAGAGGAAAGCAGAAAGCACTAACCATGGGGAATGGTCATGCCACAGTTCTTTCTCTTCCATTTTCCCCTGTTGTAGAGAAATTTTGGGTACACACACACACACACACACACACACACACACACAAACACACAAAGCATGTTTTTCAAGAAGGCAGGTCTGAAACTTAAACTGCACAATCAGCCATGGAGGATTTGACTGCCTTAACCACCAGGTTATGGAGCCGGACCCAAATTATTTTTCATGTTTTTCATACATTACATTAAAATATAGCTGGCAAGCTAGTCCTTACCTGAGTGGTTAGGGGAGTCAGATCCCACATGACTGAACCCAGTTTGAATCCCAGCTCCAGTGGCTTTAGAGACATGCAGGGCAGGTGTATATGTCTGCCCAATATCCCAACAAGGTGAAGACATGGAGGAAAAGGGACTGCAGTGTAACCAGGCCCTCTTGGAGAATGCTTTCTTCTTTTCTTCTTCTCCTCCTTCTTTTTCTTCTTCTTCCTCTCTTTCTTCTTCTTTCTCCCCCTCCTCCTCCTCCCTCTTCTCCTTTCCAGTCTCTCTGATTAGTGCACACATCCTCTGGCACTTAAAAAAGAAAGTACCTGGCTATGTTGACCAAAAACCAAGAGAAAAAATAGTTAAAACAGACAATAAAATCAGACCCTTAGGCAATCCAGATACCAGAATGATCAGGCTTGGATATTTATTATCAGGTATATGATTAAATTATTAAAAGAAACAAAAAGAATTTCAGCAGAGAATTAGAAAATATAAATAATCTATAAGAAAATTTGAAAACTAAAATGTAATAATTGCAAGTAAGAACTGAAGAGATAAGTTTTACTGAAACAGAGTTAGTGAGATGTTAACGGAGTTAAAGAGTTAATAACTCCTTTGTATCTATAATTACATTCATTTTCACATCTCTATTCTGTATTTTTTATTAGATTTTTAATTTTTATGTCCATTAAATGTTTTGCTTTGTGTGTGTGTGTGTCCATTAAATGTTTTCCTTCCTTTTTCCTTGATTCCCTCCCTCTTGCCCCCATCATCCTTGCCCTCCCACACTGTCTCTATTCAATAATATCCAGTTGCTCTCCATGTTTTTATGCCTTCCAATTTTTCAGTTTCTGCTATAGTTTCTATGATGACATCCATATGAAAATCTTCCCTCAAATGGATTAGAAACCTAAAAAATACCTCATTTATAAAGAGATATCTAAAGTCCTGCAACTTCATCCGGTATGGTTTTAGGAGAAGAAAGATGGTACAGTCCAACAGTTCAAAAAAGGCTTAAATGAGAAATTCTATGAATAGATTTTGATTACATCTATAGGTAAAAGGAAAAATAATATAT
>NW_006160040.1:8887537-8894812 GCF_000334495.1 Tupaia belangeri chinensis | reverse complement strand
TATATATATATATAGTGTTCGCTATTCAGTGGTTGCCAAACTTTTTTTTCCAACTGAATTTTGTTATTCTGGGAGATAACATACTTTATTAGAAAACTAGATCATACTGTTGTTGATTCTATAACAAAAGTAATCCATATCACCCGTCCTATTTTAGGAAAGAAAGAGGGGGAGATTGAACAGAATCTCATGTATGTAAGACTGTGGTCTAGTTTAGAAAAGTCCCCAATTATTTCTTCTATAATATCCAGTATAGTATTTTCCTTCCTTCTCCTTCATATTTCTCTGATGAGTCACTGAAATTGAAATCTTCAAATATTGATTAAGAAAAGTAGATATGTTTTACTTAAAAGCAGAAATAGCAATCACTACAAACTCTCAAACAAATAAGACTCGAAGGGAATTTTTCTTTTTCCATATTTCTATAACTTGATGAATTAGCCTATCAAGTCAATAACCAAAAAATATACAATAGTCACTATTACCATTTACTATCTAACTTTATCCTGGATATATTGACAGCAGGTGAGATAAAATGCAGCTGTAGATTTTAGAATGATCACTAACCAGACAACTCTAACAATCTAGAAACCTCACATTTACCTGGCATTATACTGAAAAAAATAGAGTTAAATGTACGGAAGCATAATAAATATACATATATGTAATTAATTTTTTTATGTACCATGGTAACAGATAGGACAATCATCTGGGGCAATACCAGTTTTAGCATGGACAGGACAATGTCCCAGGCATCTCACGTCCTTGGAGTGTGGAACGTTTGGTTACTCTAAAATGGGACAAAATTCCCCAAAACAACAAACATAGGAAGTATATTGATTAAACCTATACAGAAACTTTATGAGGAAAACTACATGTTCCTCAGTAACATAAGTTAATGGAGACTTCTATTAATAGCATCACCTTAGATGGGACAAATTCAGTATTACAAATATATAAAGTTTCCCAAATGATTTCATAGTTTGAATGAACTTCTAGTAACAATCCAAGAGTAAAGTTTTTTGTTTTGTTTTGTTTTCTTAACTTGGGAAAATGATTCAAAAGTTTATATGAAAAACAACCTACTTAGATAGGAAAATTACAAGACACAATAATAAGGGAGGGAAGTTTGGATTGTGAGCTATGAAAATATATTAAAAAGTGAAAATAATTTCAATTGTGGTACACATACAAAAAAACTAAACAGGACATTCAAAAGAGTAGCAATTTTAGAGTAGAAAGCTTATAAACAGGCTACAGTGTATATTAAAACTTACTATTAAAAATATGATTGCATCTTAGTCTAGAAGAAAAGACAATTAGTCAAAAACTATGCTGGAAAAATTGGTTACAATTTGGAACAGAATAAAGTTAGAGCTTTACCTTAAACCAAGCCATAAAATCAATTGGAGTCAGATTACTTCAATGAACACAAAGAACCACTCATTTCCCCTCCTACAACAAAGAACATGAACAAAACAGAGTTTAATCAAGTAGCATTTACCTTTTAAAGTAATAAAGCAGATAAAAAAATCTTAAAGCATTGAAATACTTGACTACATACAAAATAATTAAGACGATAGTTTCAAAACACACACAACATAAAACCTGAAGACATAAGACCAATTATTTTATTCAAATCAACTATGACAGTTTTTATATTCTGCATATGTAAATACCATTTATAATTCTATAAGCAAATTATGCACATCCCAATATAATATAGACAAAGGACATAAACTAGAAATTCACAAATGGCCAAAAGAGTTACAGACACATGCTCAATGCTCCTAGAAATCAGAGGAATGGGAATTAAAGTATCAATGAAATAACACAGGTTTTATAGATTCGATTAAGCATATCTTATACTTCTATGCATCACTAAACCACCTTTATTGTACTTAATGTGAACATTTACCTGATCAAGAATATTTTAAAATGTGGCAGGTTGGTGCTTATCTGCCTGTGTTTCAATTTCAGCAGCATTTTCTATCTTTGTCAATACGGTAATGTGTCTATGGAAGTATTTGAATGTCTTATCATGTTTTGCTTTTGTTATTTTTTAAAAGTGAGTGGAAATGAATAAATAACATTACTTATACTAATGATAAGCATGTAGCTCGAGATTGAGATAATGCAGACAAAGATGGAAATCATTTGGCATTTTGAAAGCATGTTCAGTATTTAGTTTGAATTAGTCACTTGTTAGACTTAAGTCAAGTTGTCCAAGTCAGTGTACATTTGTAAAAGAAATTACAGAGAAAATACATACTAGTAAGAGGAATGTTTATAAGAACAAAATGTAATTAGGAAGTTTATATTTTTTGCATTTATGCAACCCCTAATGATGTGATATTTTATTATTTAAACTTTGTACATTTTAATTTCATATTGGCTGGCAGAAATGTATCATGTGTGAAGGCAATGCAGAGGCTAGATTTCTACCCATCAAATGAGTATTTTAGTAGAGGTTTAGGCAGTTTCCTTAACAGATTTTTGGTGATGGAATAAAATTGATAGGGTTATGCTGGAGGACAACATGGCAAGATGAATCAGAGGTTTCATTTGTTTGTTTTTCGTTGATTTTTTTTATTCCATGAGTGAGACAGAGAGAGAGATACAGAGAGACAGCTCCTAATAGAATCTTGATGCCTGCAATCCACACCCCAGCCTTCATCCAGTTTGGATCACAGGGGCACAAGGGCCTGGTATACTCGGGGAGCAACTTTTCATGTGGGTCTGTTTTGAAGAATATCTCATTTTAACATTGTGCTTCTGTCTGGCCTCCTACCAGAAGTTTTAAAAATATTAATTCCTTGTGCATGACCAATTTCATTGTAGATAACTGTGGAATGAGAAAGGATTCATGTACCAGGACATTCTTTTCATTGTCCTATTTTTGTAATCATAGAAATGCTATTTTAAAATTGTGCTTAAAATAAGTAAGGCAAAAAGCTCTCCAAGAGAGTTGAAGACTTTTTGGTAGCATCCAACAGTACATCCATGACCAGGAAATGGCGTATTACTCCCTTTTCCTTTCTATTTTAAGCACTGCTTGCATCCTATTTTTCTTAATATATTACATTCAAATATTATTATTATTGTCTAGTGTGTTACCTATCAATACAAATTTACAAAAGGATGACCTTTTGAGGCCATTTCTATCATCAATAAAAACACTTTTGAGATCTTTTTCTAAAGATTAGACCAGATAGCTACATTCTGTAAAATCCTAAATCAGTATGATAGGCTGTTGTGAGTTAATATTTTAATGGCAGGAGGATAAATTATAAATGACAGCTACTCACACTAACATCCCCTGATCCTGAATCTATCACATCATATTGAGAGATAAGCAGAGGACAAATTAGAAAACAGGATAAAGTAATATGCAAAATGATTTAATGAGAGGAGGTTAATTTTGATATGGTTACAAGCTTAGAAATTCCACAGAAATGCATTTAATAAGGAAACTTTTTTTTTTTGAGAGGCTTTTTTTGCTATAGGGCGCATGCGCTCGCCAGACAGACAGAGAGAGACAGAGAGATAGAAAGCAAGAAATCACCCCCCAGGGGGGATGGCCATGCCGCAATCCTTTCTCCTCCATTCTCCTCTCGGGATCTTGGGCACGCACGCACATGCGCCCGGCGTGAGTTTTAAGCCATCGGGTCCAGGACGCAAACCTTGGTCAACTACGTGGGAGTCCAGCGACATAGTCATTACGCTAACTGCTGGTTCCCATAAGGAAACTTTTAAAGAAACGAGGACAAAGTATGTGTGAAAGAACAGGATGAACTATAGACCAATTAGAAAACAGAAAACTACTCTTAGCTATAGAAAATATAATCATAAAAAAATTAATGGAAGTTCAGAATATAAATCTGGCAATTTCATATAAAACAGAATTAAAGGGGAAAGAGATAAATAATAAACCAAATTTATATTTTTTATTTTTTCAAAGAATTCTTTATTTAATTTTATCTATTATGATGATTTTTTAATGTTATAGGGCACATGTGTTCATGAGTGAGCAAGAGAGAGAAAGAGAAAGAGAGAAAGCAAGCCACCAAATCCAGGACTCAAATCGCCGTCGATAGTGTGGGAGTCCAGTACTTTAACCACCATGGCACCTAAAGCCCCCATATGTATGTTATTAATTGAGGATATCTCACATTTAGAGACCAGGAAAGAAAGGAGAAAAAGTCATGTAGTTATTTTCAAAGCGACAATGTGAAAAAATTCCCTTAAAACCTGAGTCTACAGGTTGAAAGGGCTTGCTACCCAGTCAAAGCAAAGAGACACACACCAAAGCCCACCCTAAGCTATTGCAAAATTGTCCCCAAAAATTATGAGGCAAAGTTAAAAGCAGAGAAAGAGTGAGAACGCATGCAAACAAAAAGCAGTAAGAAAACAAATGAGAAGCATGATAATTTGTAATCAGAAAGAGAAACAGAAAATATTGGAGAAAAAATACTTTTAAAATTCAGAGGATTTTTGAGGGACCAGCAGTTAGCATGATGGCTATGTCGCTGGACTCCCATGTAGTCGACCGCTGTTCATGTCCTGGACCCGGTGGCTTAAAACTGATGCTGGGTGCGTGTGTGTGCGTGCCCAAGATCCCGAGAGAATGGAGGAAAAGGGATTGTGGCGTGGCCATCCCCCCTGGGGGGTGATTTCTCACTTTGGGTCTCTCTGTCTCTCTCTGTCTGTTTGGCGAGTGCACGCTCCCTATAGCAAAACCCTCTTAAAAAAAAAAATTCAGAAGATTTTTAACCTAGGACTGCCCACCTACTCAGAGTATTAATCAAGTTAAAGTAACGATAGCTACTGTAACAAACAGTCCCATAATTTCAGTGGCTGAAGACAACAGAAGTTGATTCTCACTTATGTAACACTATGTTGGCTCTCAGACACTTTGCCCAGGAACTCAGCCTGATGGAAGGTCCACCAGCTGTAATACATGCCTTCCAAAGTAGGCTTAGGTGTGACATCCAGTCAGCATAAGGAAGTAAAGATGGAGAAGTTCTACTTGCTTCTTTGAGGTCCCAGCTGGAGTGTAAGGCATAAATTCTGCTCGCATTTCTGCTCTGGAGAAGTTGCAGGGTTTTACTTGGACATAGGGGGGCCTGAGAGATAAAGTTGTTTGCTGGGTATCCAAATTATGAAAAGGTATATTAACGGATGAGTAGCAGTTATCAAAACTGTTTTCTCAGTCACTCTTTCTGAGAAAGCTACTAAGGAATATGTGTCATCAAAATAAGAAAGAAACCAAGAAAAATAAACATTCAGCATTGTGGAAACTGGAGGGCCATCACAGGAGAGTGGTGAAGGGAAATTCCAAGGCAACAGTTTCCCAACTCTGCAGCAGACCTAGAAAAACAGCCAGTGCACACACATATACTCTATCATGAATAATGAAAAAAGAATTAAAAAGTAATTACTTTTAAGAGATTATATAGCTGGGGCCAGTGGGTGGCATGATGGTCAAGGCTTTGGACTTCCATATGACTGACTGAGGTTTGAGTCCTGGACCTGGCAGCTTGAAAATCATGTCGCATGCATGTGCGTGCATGCGTGCTTGCCCAAGATCCCAGGAGGAGAGTAAAGGAATGGGATTGTGAAGTGGCTATCTCCACTGGAGAATGAGTTCTTTCCCTCTTACTGTCTCTCTCTGGCAAATACATGCACCCTGTGGCATAAACATGAGGAAAAAAAGATTATATAGCTAATGAGGAGCAAAACTAGGACTGTGGGGAAAAAGCTAAGATTGTTTTACTTGTAGTTCTTCTCTTTTGTTTTATATGCCAGAGAGCATATATGCTTACCAGAGACAGAGAGACAAAGAGAGGAAGAAGCAGAAAGTGCCCTCCTTATAGGGCGTATTCATGCTGCAGTCCCTTCTCTGCCGTTTCTCCATTCTGTTGGGATTTGGGGCATGAATGCACATGTGACTCTGCGGGCTAAGATGGGGTCAAGACTCTATGGTTGGCCATGTGGGATATGTCTCTCTGAAATACCAGGCCACGGGGGGTATAAAGGAGGGACTTTCTGTCCTTGATTGAAGTGTGGCTACTGTGATTGGTAACTTCGTGAGTAGCTAAGAAAACAGACGTTTGTGTTTTGTCTACAAGAACCTAAGTGTGACAATACAGTGGCTGTTTCAGGCCAAAATAGTTCAGTTTAATGCTACCCTAAATTTTTTAAAATCAAAACTTTGTGGTTCCCTTGGACATAGATTATGGTCTTCAAATTCTGTGAACTTGTTAACTTACCAGGTAATGGAAAGCAATCGCCTTCAATGATTCCATTGGATGATTCTCCTGCTTTTGTTAAATTAAGGCATGACTTCAAGGCTCTGCCAGGACTGGTTTGGTATAAAACATGGTACCAGTTCATAAAATTAAAAAGGAACCGCTTTCTGTCCTTCCTCTTCTAAGACCTAGTTTAAGCTGTGGCTGGATGTTGATACTCCACTGGTGGACTATTTTTTTTTTTGGTGAACTGACCTTTATTTTATTACCTTACCTACAAATCCTGTATGAATGCCCTGAAATAAGTTTTTGTTGAATAAACCCATTTTTACTCAGCAAAATTCAAAAGAGGAAACATCAAGCCTTTCTGGTATAGGAAAAGTCTTTCAATAGTCCCTAAGCGATTTTCACAAAATGAAAAAATGGACGCTAGTCTTACAGAAGTTTTGGCTTAATTTTACCAAGCACCAAGATGTGCCACAATAGTTAAGGCAAGGCAGGGATAAGTTACCAAAAGAGTTACCAATACAACAATATATTGCAGTCTGAAAACAGCCACTGTTTATTTACTGATCAGATTACAAAAACAATCATGGTGGATACCTTAGTTCATCCTTCTAATAAGTCTGTTGATCTGGTCTTCCCTGTTGCCAGCATCTCCACCTTCTACAAAATGGGTGGTCTTTTTCTTCATTCCACCCCGTGGAGAAGATAATTTGAAGGGCCAAAGGAAGTTATTTGCTTCTTTGAAGCGTTTTCCAACAATATAGATTTCATGAATCAGATTCTCCATGCTGAGTTTACCAAGAGATCGCACAATCAAAGAGTTATCTGTCAAAGCAATTCGCTTCTTACTGATTTTGCCATAACTACGTTTGTAGATCAGTTCATTTACTGACTTCAGGTTTGGTTACCCCCATGCAATATATGGTTCCACAATTCTCAGCATGTTAATTGAGGCCTTGTTGAGTTTAACAAAGGTGCCATTGAAGATCTGGCGAAGATGAAGAAGCTGCAACACCTT
>NW_006160040.1:8884447-8887258 GCF_000334495.1 Tupaia belangeri chinensis | reverse complement strand
GTTGTTCTTGGGGGCTTCCGCAGCAACAGGATCCTTTTTCTTGGTTTCTGTCACAGAAGGAACCTTCTTTTTCTTCTCTTGAATGCCCGCCATGGTTCCAGCCAGAAAAGAGGTCCACTGGTGGACTATTAACCTTTTTAGTGTGTGGCTTTGGGTCTGGCACAATACAAAAAGCCATGGAGGGATAACTCAATGTTTTTCAGTTATCAACTTAGAAAATATCAATATTTATATATATATATATACTATATGAAAATATATAAATAACATACATAAATGTATTTTATATCTATAAATAACATATATATAAAATATATATAAAAATATTCAAGGGCAGACTTGGAGTATGTTTTTATGTGGGGTTGGTTTGGAGGACAGAGCAGGACGAAAAGAATTTGAAGACATTGTTTGAGAATAGACTATTGAAAAGGTTTTGAGGCTAAAGCGCTAGAGCCTGTACTGTTTTGCTGTTTGGCTGACAGCCCCATACTTGGAGTAAGAGTTCTTCTGCATTTCTTTATATTGTGATGGTGAGAAAATGAAAAGAAAAGCATATCACTATTTTTGACTTAGATTCTTATCCACAATGGAGAAAGTGATAGCTGGTTTGCAAAATCATTTGTTCTCAACTAAAGGGGATCCTATTGTCAATGGCTTCCCGAGCTGAAACTGAATACTCTGGAATTTTACCCAAAGGCTGCCCTGCTGAGAAGAATCACTGGCTTAGCTTCAGACTCCAAGGCATATTATGCTCTGGGGAAGGCTGCCTTGCTGCATTTTCCCCCCTTGTCTAGCAAAATGGAGCTTATACTAGGTTTTTTTTCTTTTTTTCTGTTTAGGAGAGTATTGCATTATTTTTTAATTGGCATAATGATTGTACGTATTTGTGGAGGTATAATGTAATTTTCACAAGATTTCAATGTATAATGATTATAATTACTGGGTTGTTAGAAAAGTCATGGCATATATTTTTGTATTTTTCTATGCAAAAATGTGTCATGCTTTTCTTGGGACCCAATAGTATGCCCATTATCACAACTATTTGCCGTTAGTTTGTGTTTTACAAATCTTTCACTTAACATTTCTCTACTTCCTTTGCCCTTCATGGTCAAGTTCAAAACAGATAAGAGATTTGCTGCATTTTATGCTAGATAAGTGATTGAAAATTAATGTGCATCTAAAAGCAAATTAATTAGGAATGTACTGGTTCCAGCCAAGTTCTCCCAACTTCTTCAGGAAAGAAAAAAAATGGCAAGATAGTGAGAAGCTGAGCAATCTAGGTTTACTCTGGCCATATATAGGTGGAAATGATTAATTGCAGACATGACTTCTGTCCGTTAAGTACTAAGGAAACTAAATACTTTTGTGACGTTATTTAATTCATGACCATTTAAAAGTTTTCTTTGTAATCTGGGTCACAGCCAATACTCCCACAACTTGGTTTTGTTTGTTTGTTTATTTGTTTTTTTAAGAGTTAACATCCCACCAAACTCAATTTTCTTGAAACTCTTATTTTCACCCATATGACAAATGAGGAAGGAGATATAGTTAGCCAGGGGAAAACGAAAATATTTGTGATTATGTGTTTTGTTTCTCTCTTGGGTTGATGACATGCCATCTTTAGAATCTTCTAAGGTTACTTCATCTAAGAAGAGACCAGTCTCCATTGGGTTTCCTAATAGCCACAGGCTACACCACATCACCATTCAGATCTCCCTGCTATTGCTAATGGCTTTGCTACTTAATGACCTGTGACAGTAGGGATGAGCTAATACCACAAGGTGAAGGGCACTTGTCATGTTTGCTATAATTTTGAGCTCCTTTTCCCCTAATTGTTAATTTCCATGTCTTTTTAAAATTCAAAAAGAATATTGCATGTGCTTTTACTGGTATGAGAGCTTTAAGGTTATAAATAACTTTTTAAAAATGACTTTTACTGGGGCCGGCAAGTGGTGTGGTGGTTAAAGCACTAGGCTCCCACATGGCAGACCATGGTTAGAATCCCGGGCTTGGTGGCTTGCTTTCTCACTTCCCCTCTCTCTCTCTCTGTGTCTCTTTCTGGTCAAATTAAAAATAATAATAATAATAAATTAAGTAATTCTTTTTTTAAAAAACTTTACTCTATTAATAGAATAGCCAAAGCTTTAAAACATGCTCCCATGTTGTCTATAAAATAAATGCAGTTATTTTTATGGCTGAATAGAATTCCATGGAGTGTATGTGTCACACTTTTTCAATCCATTCATCTGTTCATGGACATTTGGGTTGGTACTCTACGGTAGACTGAAAGATTGGAGGACATACAAGCTTGAAAACAGTTATGGGCACTGGAGACAGTGTGGAAGGAGAGGGGAATAATTTAGGGAAAGTAATTAGGGAGGAAAAATAGAGAAGTGAGATCTTCATGGGGCACAGAAATGTTTTATTACCTGTTGAGGATGCCGTGTATAGTATTCTCAACAAGACTGGTATGAGATGTATTTTATGTTGGGTAAATTCTCTACACAAGCTAAATGATGCATAGCAATTGAATGTATAAAAAATAATTGTAATAAAATAAAAATATCTAGTTATGTATATGTAAATGATGAGGACGGTGGTAGTAAATGGGAGAGTGGGCTTGGTGTGCAGAATTTATTCTACTTTCCCTTTTTTATGCTCTCTCAGTCCCCACTACTTTATAGGTATGTATGCTTGTGGCATATATGCATTAGAAACACACACACATACACACATACTCTCTATTCTTCCTTCCATTGTGCCTTATATTACTGATGTGTGATAAAATGCAAAGAGAAACAATGCTGGGAA
>NW_006160040.1:8858950-8884416 GCF_000334495.1 Tupaia belangeri chinensis | reverse complement strand
AAGAGTAGGGTAAAAGACTAGAATTGCAAAATATCCTTTTTCTGTTTAGAGAATTGTCCACGTTAGCTCTTCTGAGGCAAATTCATTTTGGTTTTCCATAAACAAAGTAAAAATGAATGGTTATCTATAATTCTTTTTCAACTGGAACTCGCAAAGATCCTCTGTCCTTGACCTTATCTGGTGTCAACTGCTCTTTAGAATGAGCATTGTATATTGTGAATACAGACAAAGCCTTTACTCTTCTAATTTGCCCAAGGCCATTGGTCTAAGACTCAGAGGAGTGCCCTAATGTATTTGTATGAAAAAGAGCATCCTTGGGTGAATCATTCTACCTCCCACAGTGCAACATGCCAGTACATGTTTTAGAGCCCTGGTCAAAGAAAAGGGGACCAATCTGGCCCTGTGTGAGGACACTGAACCTTGCAAATAATATCAGTGAGGTTATTTTAAATCTCGCCATTTTAGCATTTGCTTATTTTTTTCCACTACCATGAGTAATTTAATGAGAGTTAACTTTTTGAGACTTAAATATTAAGTAGTCTTATGTATTTATGAATGAATTATTCAAAATATACTCCATCTTTAAAACACACAGTTCTCTTTTTTTCTGAAGATAATTTCCAGAGATTTGCAGTACATTTTAACTTCTTAAAAGTATGTCATGAGTAGCATTTGTGAAAAGAGATACTTATTTCCAAAATGAAAACAATAATAAGCAAAACAAGAAGTGTTATTTCTAAAGTTATTTTTATTTATTTATTTATTTATTTATTTATTTATTTATTTTGAGAGAAAGATTTTTGCTATAGGGCTCATGCACTCACTAAAGAGACACAGAAAAACAGAGATAGAAAGCAAGAACTCACCGACCCTCCCCCCCCCACCCGAGGCAATGACCATGCCATAGTCCCTTCTCCTCCATTCTCCTCTCAGGATTTCAGGCACACATGCACACATGCTCACTGTGTTTTAAGTTGCTGGGTCTGGGACTAGAACTGCACTCGAATATGTGGGAGTCCAGCGATGCAACCATTATGCCATCGGCTGGTATCTATAGTTTTTTTCTTTTTTTCCATTCATTTGCTAAGAGTTACTACCACTGATTATTTACACCCCTAAGAATGGAGTACTTCAAACCAGTTTCAATATGTGGGTCATTCCTACAGTATATATTTTGTTTGAATGGCTATTAATACTTATTTCTAACAGTAACTGAATATTTTCATTTAAAAATTATGTACCATTGTACTTTTTTATCAATACAAATTGGAACTGTAATATGTTTTTCCTTTATTAATTTATAACAATTTTTTTAGTTTCTGCTACATGCATGACATTGGATTATTCCTTTGGGTTTTAAAAAGCAAATCCCACTGTCCCTATATAGTGGTATTATAACAAAATAGACAAGGTTATAGTTTTTAAAGGGCTTGACAGTTTAGTTTAACACTATGAGGGATCAGATAAGAAAGAGCCAATTTTATCTGGCTTTGAGGAAAGGAAAGAATCTGGAAAAAAAGAAGGAGAGTATTGTAACAGTGGGAATAGAGTGAGAAAAATATAGGAGTAAGAAAAAGGAAGAGAGGGAAGAAACAAATTTGACCTGAATAAATTGAGGATTAAATTGAGGATTATATTAGTTATCTATTGCTGTGTAACAATAATTAACAGAAACATAGTTGCTTAAAACAACACACATTTGTTATTTCAGAGTTTTTGTAAGTCAGGATATTTCTGATATTTCTGCTTGATTGTCTCACAATCAGTGTCAACCAAGGCTGAAGGTCTCATCTGAGGCTTGACTAGGGAAGAATCTGATTCTAAGCCCAAGTGGATGTTGGCAGCATTCTGGTCTTCTTGCACTGCCAGACTCATTGAGTCATTCTTTGTTGGCTGCTTTCCAGCTCTCAGCTACTTGCCACATTGACCATCTTCTTAAAACCAGGAATGAAGGAAGAGTTTCCTGAGAAGGAAAATACAACTTGAGGAGACACAAGTTGTCTCCTCATTGCCTTTGCTGTAATTCTGCTGGTAAATGTGTGTCTCAGATCACACCTTTACTCAAGGCAGGGGATCACAAGAGCTTCAATGTCTTGAAGTACAGGATTTCTTGGTGGAAGTGATTTTGCAGTTAATTCCATCCTATTCCATTAACATGTACATGGTGAAGTTGAAAGGCCTGCAGGGGTTAAGTGTCCACCCAATTCATAAAATGAGTCCTCTGGCATAGTTAGAACCAAAATAGTTAAAGCAAAACAAAACTCAAAAGTATGGCTTTAAAACTTCCTTGATTCCTTTCCTTAAAATTCTTATTTTGTAAGAGAGTGCTTAGGATAGAATTGATTATCTCTTATGGTATCTAAAGAAGAGACATCCCACTTAGTTGAAAGGGATGGACTATTTGAAGAACTCCTTCAGGCTTCTACCTCTTGGCGATTAGGATACAAAGTAGTTCCGTTAAAGCCATGTTTTAATAGCAGGAGCACCATGTCTCCAGAAAGAAGATGTGTTCTATAAAGCAGATCAGTTCTCAGGATTTTTCTTCTTCATTCCTCCACCTCTGCAGTACAAATTCAGTGTGGGGCTTTTGAAAGTAACATGGGATGAGGATGGGAGAGAAGCTTAAATAAACCTAACCAAGCATTCTAGTCTGCTGACTTTAAAGGAAAGTCAAGCTTGGGGGGGGGCTTTTGTGGAGATTCAGGATGCAGGAAGCTTAAGATATCTTAGGACAGTTTGCTTGGTGTGTAATATCTTTTTAAAAAATGTTTGTGCTGGAGGACACATGCATTTGCTAGAGAAAGAAAGGGAAAGCAAGAAAGCACCCCCCCACCACCACCACCATGGGGCATGGTCACACCACAATTCCTTCTCTATTTCTCTCAACTTAAAGATTTTAAGCACACACACAAACACATATGCCTGGCATGTTTTTCAAGTCACAGGGTCTGGGCACTTGATCTACATAGTCATGTGGGATATAGCTGCCTGAACCACCACATCAAAGACTGACCCAAGGGTACAGCGTTGTTAAGTGTTAGAAGCATTAATAAACCCAGAAGCCTTGGGGAAAAAACAGGTACTATCTGAACCTAATCACTAAAGAGGTATAGATATGTTAGTAGTAATCAAATCAGGTTGAATAGATTATCTAAAAACTTTATGTCAAATGTTTGCTTTTCAAAGCAATTATCTGATGATGTCCTCATTGGTTTGAACCAATCAGTCACGGTCTCATTAATGTTTATTACCTCTAGATCGTTAAGTTTGGAAGTTTGTTGGCAAAGACCAACTATAGAATAGAAGATGAAAATCTCAAGGATAGAAAATGAGTAAATTGCAGTGCAGGGGCTTCTTATTTAATCTCCCTTTCACTCTGAACAGTTCCTATCTACCTTCCTAAAGAGGCTTTACTACAAACATCAGTGGTTCCTAAGTTCTTTAGATGTACAGCCTGATGCCCAGGAAGATAAAGTGACTTGCTTAACCACAAGTCGAGGTGGCTGCAAAGAAAGGCGTGGGCCCAGATCCCTAACAGTGTGTCCACTGTGACAAGACTTTTACTTCCCAATCTGATTCATATAACATCAACTTCACAAAGAAAAAAAGTTAAAATGAGACTATCCTGTGCACCTGAGAAAAACAATGACCTGTAGTGAATTAAATTTCATTCACTTTTAACCTTAAAGTTCTACAATGTTTCTAAAATTTAGAAGGTCGGCTTGATGATAACACTTAATTATTGACAAGAATATATTTAGATATTCTTACATGAAAGGAGGTTCAGAAAATGAAAGTGTTCTTATTCCTGAGTAGCTGCATGAAGACATGTATGACTTTGGACTGGATGTGAGTCACCTGGTTAGCTGGCAACCAGGTTATTTTGAGAGATTATATATATTTTTTGCAATAGTAGGAACTGAGAATGTTGGCCCTGGCACCAAGTCTTCTTAGAATAAGCCTCGGGGTAATCCCAACTCAAATATCTCCTCCCACTGATTGTAAATTTTACTTTGCTTTTGCCCTTTATTAAATATCTTTGTGTTTCAGGATGATGTCTTACCAGGTCAGAGCACGTTGTAGTTAATAAAATGTTCATATCGATGCTCTCTTTTGAGAATCTCAAGGTCTGTGAAGTAGACATGTGGGTTTCACTTCCCTCCTTTTATGCATAATTACAGCCGACTACTATAAATACATCAGAAAAATGAAGTTTTTTTTTTTTTTTCCCCAGAACAAGGCTACTTTCCTACCTAAGATTTCAGCCGTGAGCAGAAGTAACATTGATGTCATCCTTCCAGGGCATGCTAAGGCATCACTGTTGAGTGGGTGTTTGGCAGTCCTGGAAAGATTTTTGAGAAGGATTCATATTATCCTGGTTACAAGTGCCAGGAAGTTAGATCTTTCCCTTTGTTTTTATCACCGTGTGCTATGGGATTTTATGGAAGAATTGCTTCACGCTTCTCAGCCTCTATTCTTGTCTTACCTCACAGAAGTGACTGTGCACGAGAGCTATGAGAGAAAGGGACAAATTAGAGTTTCTCAGGGTTGCTGTGTATGGTCTTACAGGTTGTAAACCACAGACCTCGAGACCACAGACTTCAAGGTGCATCATTCACATCGAAGATGTTCTATATGGTCATACTTGTTATGCTATTGTTCCAGAAGATCGAAGCAAAGTGTTGAGAAAGAGGTGCTTTTTATAGTTTATATAAGACTTCAAGGCCAGTACTAGCCCTGAATTAGTACACATGTATGAAAAAAAGTATTAAGTAAAAAAGAGGGATTATTAGGATTCTTTGTTTTATGGTCAGTTCATTTAGAAGGCAGTTCATGAGAATATAATCTAGTTCACATCGAAGGACAAGATAGTACATTCTACCATATCATATATGAGAGATCTTCAAAATGTTCATGGAAAATGCATATTGTGAAAAAACCACTTCAATTCGGTTTTGTTTGGCACCAAAATAAACTCATAGTTTAATACCATTATTTCATGAACTTTTTGAAGTCCTCTTGTATGTGTACTATCAAACACCATGAATGAAAACTTTTTGAGCATTAAGTATCCTTTTCAAAACATTAAGAATTAATTACACAGTTATAGATATTGAGCAATTTAGAAAAAGTAGAATTTTTTCTCTCCTGAATTTCATGGGTGACAGAACAACCTAGTTGTAAATTTCATTGGTCACTGAAAGAACTTGCCCAAAATATAATTCTACTTTTCATACCTCTATAATTTCAGTAAGGGTGACTTCATTCGTGTCCAGTGCTTTCTAAAATTAGGCACAGTGAAAAATGAATCTATTCATAAAGGAACAAGGGTTTTAAAATTTTAGTTAGCTTTAATGGGATTTGTTGAACTGAAGCTTGACTAATAGGAGTTTAGAGTCACGATAGAGTATCAAGTTGTACTTCAGTAAACAAGCAGAACTCGGAGTTCCAAGAATGACAGTATCAAAAAAGAAATTAAATAAAATGTTTTATTTTTTTAATGTCAAAAGCGACAATTTTAAAAAATGAAACAAAAGAGCAACCATTAAAGATGATTCTCCAAAATTCTTTATTTTTTGCTTAAAATTTTTAATTTCAATTTATTTTATATGTTCAGTGTTACTAAGCTTGCAAAGTAAATATTCCAACATGTGTACACGTTATACCAGTCCAGTTTATAATACTATAAAGTTATCTTCAATAGATGATAACCCATTTCTTTGTCCTATAAATGTCTTGCCTCTCTATTTTTCTCCTTAATGTCCTTCCTTATACTCTACTCCTTCACCCACCCTCTTCCCACACTGTATCTGGTATTTGCAACCATTTACTATGTTTCTATATCCTTTAGTCATTTAGTTTCTGCCATAGAGTGCTGACACTCAGTATATATTAAGTGGATACATACAATGTCTCTCCTTCATAGCCTGGTTTGCTTCACTCAGCAGTAAATCTTCCATATTCATCTGCTTTTGGTCAAAAGCTAGGGTCTTCTTGTTTTTTATTGCTGAATAGTATGCCATAGAGTGTATGTGCCTCACTTTTTCAATCCATTCATCTGTTCTTGGGCATTTGGGTTGATTCCATGTCTTAGCAATTGTGAATAATGCCACAATAAACATTGATGTGTAAGCATTTTTCCGATTAAGAATTCTTCTGTCCTTTTGGGTAGATATCAAGGAGTGAGAATGCTGGATCATAATATGGTAGTTCTATTCGTGGATCTTTGAGGAATCTTCAAATTGTTCTCCATAGTGGCTGGGGGGACTTTTATTCCCACCAACAATGTAGGAGAGTTCCCCTTTCACCACATCCCAGCCAGCACTTATCTTTTAGTTTAGTTTTGTTTTTAATCTTAATCATTCTGACTGGGGTTAGGTGGTATCTCATGATGGTTTTGATCTGAATCTCTCTTACAATGAGGGATGTTGTGCATTTTTTTCATACACCTTTTGGCTATTTGTATGTCTTCCTTAGACAGTGTTTTTCCCAACTCATTCTTCCATCTTTTTTCGGGACAGCTGCTTGAGTTCCTTGTGTATTCTGGTTCTCAGTCCCTTATCTGACTCTTAGTTTACAAAAATATTTTCCCATTTTGAGGGCTGTCAATTCATACTAATTACTGTGTCTTTTGCCATGCAGAAACTTCTTAATCTGATGTGATTCTCCAAAATTTCATAAAATTTTTATTTCTCAATTATATTTCCAATCAATTTGTTTAATCATGTATAGGAGTTTTCACGTATTTCTCAAATAACCACAGTATCTCTCATTTTTTAATAACCATACTTACCAAAAAACTGACTTCTGGCTTCATTGGCTCTTTGTCATTTTTCTCCTTGAATCTTTGTGTCTAAACTTTATATTTAGTGGAGCATTTTGGTGATGTTTCCCAAACCAAATCTACTACCTTCTTTTCTTCTCTTTAGTGTTGACACCCTTGGCCACTTTCTCATCTTGGAAGCTCTTGACTTCAAAGTTACTATGATCTTTTAGCCACCCTCACAACTCTATCATTGTTCCTTTATTTTATACTTCCCAGCAGTTTTTCTGATTCCTCATATACAACTCTGTTATAAGGGACTTCAAAAAGTTCATGGAAAATAGAATTAAAGTATGACTTTCCAGGACTTGAATTCAAGATCTCACTATGTGGGTTCCATTGTGTCGTTGCCGTGGCCCTCAGAAGCCAATTTTTACCCATCTGAATCAACTTGCAGTGTTACCTGGCATATTCCTGTGTAAAATAATGTCATTCTAAGCTCATGTATTTAATTTCCTCTGGAATAGAGTCCTGTACCTTCTAAAGTTAAGTGGTATCCCTCTAATAAAGACTTGGGAAACGAAGCTTAATTTTGGCCATTTGAATAAAGGAAGTTAAAATTTTCTCTTAAACAAAACTTTAGGTTTTGCACATTGGTTTGCAGGTCAAATGTGATCTGGAGGTGCTCTTGTTTCCTTCTTCGGTTCTTACCTTTATAAAATAACAAGGTTGCCAAGTGCTTAGTAGGATGGTATAAATTTATCATTGTCTACAAAGTGTTTCAGTGAATTTAGGAAATACTAGTTGGTGTTAGGGAGGGACCTATGACTAAAAGCAACAATTTTTGTCTCTTTTCTTGTTCCTAAAGGAATTCTGCTGAGCCTTATCAGAGTTGCTGGAAGAAAACAGCTAAGGATTGAGCACAGTGAACTAATTTCCTCACATCCTTCAATAAGCAGTAGTTGATGAAAAGCAATGTAAACATTCTTTTGGTAAAAGGAGTTTAAAAAGAAACCTTAAATCCTTAAAATTAATAAGCCAATAAACCAAAACATAAAACTACAACTATTTACATGACTGATAAGAAGGAAAAGAATTTCAGATATCTTTTTGAAGAAAGAAACAATAAAACAAGTATATTTAAAAAATAATACCACATAAAACACTATAAAATAGAAAAAATAGAGAAGGTACTAAATAAGAAAAAGTAAACATAAGCTTTTATTGATTTCCTTTACTTCCTAATCTATTATCCAGAACTTCTGAAATTTTTCTCTCTTTTCTCTTTCTTTCTCTCTTTCTCCTTTCTTTTTCTTTTTTAAAACTTATATATCTCTCATCTGTCTCTATTTTATATTAGGGCATTTTAGAAAGTTTCATTTCATAAGTTACTTATTTTTTAAATGCTACAACTATGGTTGCATAGTTTTTAGTTTTAGTGTTTGTAGTGAACTCTCAACAACACACTTTTACATACACACACACACACACATACACACAAATATTTGGTTTACAAAGGTGATACTTCTGATAAAAATATTAATAGTATATATTTCAGGTTTTTTTTTTTTTTGATGTGATGGTGGATTTACTTTACTTATTCATATTTTCCAGAATGAGTCTGTAGAAACTATGGCTTTTAATTTAGATGAAGGTTTTTTTCAGGGTTAAGAGTATAATCTAGGGTCATGAAATGAAACAATAATTTCATATTTTACTGCATATCAGAATCACGTAGGTAGCATTTTAATTTTAATTATTTTGTTGTTTGAGAGAGAGAGAAAGAAAGAAATCATTCCCAAGGAGGGGTGGCCATGCTATAGTCCCTTCTCCTTCATTCTCCTCTTGGAATTTGGGGCACACACACATGCACCCACGGTGTTCTTCAAGATGTAGAATCTGGACCTCTAACCACGGAGTTTGCCATGTGGGATCCAGCCGCCTTAGCTGCAACACCATCTACTGGCCCATCTAGGCAACTTTTAAAGTTTTTTTGACATCTGGGTTACCACTTACTAGTTAAATCCAAATTTCTGGGGAAGGGATTCAGGCATCAGATTTATTGTATTAAAATCTATATTTATGAGGAATATGGGTTTACAGTTTTGTTTTCTTATAATTTTTTAAACAGTTCTATTGAAGTATAATTAACATAAAATAACTTTTGATATGTATATACCTGTGAAACAATCACAAGACAATGAACATATCTGTATATCTGTCTTCCCCTGACGCTCTGTGACATCTCCAGGCAACCTCCCATCTACTTTCTGTCACTGTGGATTAGTTTGTATTTTATAGAATGGCATATAAATAAAATCATACCATATATACGATATTTGGTTTGGCTCTTTTCACCAGGAAGAGGATGCATGTATAAATAGCTCAATTGCAAAGCAGGATTCCTCGTATAGAGAAATCATAATCTGTTTCTCAGTTCTCTTACTGATGAGTATTTGAGTTGTGGCCATTAAGAATAAAACTTCTGTGCACACTAATGCATAAATCTTTGTGTAAACATGCTTTTATTCTTTTCGCATAAACATTGAGTATAATGGCTGGGTCTTTTGTAATTATATATTTAAGTTGTAAAAATGTGATGAACTGTTTTCCAAAGTGACTGTATCCTTTTACATCTGAATGAATACGAGTTCCAGTTTTCCATATCCTCATCAAAATTTGGTGTGGTCAGTCTTTTAGTTTAGCTATTTCTAGTAGATACACAGTGCTATGTAATAACTCAAAGTGCAAAACAGAGTCAGGTCAATAGCTTCCTACTTACTTAATTTAACAATTTAAAAGTACTTTTATTTGTTGGGACCAGCAGTTAGTGTAATGGCTATGTCACTGGACTCCCACATAGTTGACCGTGGTTTGAGTTGTGGCTTAAACTCAATCTGGGCACGTGTGTGTGTGTGCCAAAGCTCCCAAGTCCAGAATAGAGGAGAAGAGCTTGCGGTGTGGCCATCCCCCCTGGGGGGTGATTTTTCGCTTTCTGTCTCTCTGTGTCTTTCTTGTGAGCGCATGCGCCCTATAGCAAAAACCTCTCCAAAAAATAAAAATAAAAAAAGATATTTTTATTTGCAATACTACTGTAAATAGTAATTTTTACTAAATTTCAATTTCTGATAATTCATTGTTAGAATGTACAAATTATAATTGATGTATTTATACTGATATTTTAGTCTAGAATGTTGTTAAAGTAACTTATTAGGTCTAGTAGTTTGGGGATAGATTCCATATGAGTTCTATAAAGAAATCATGTCTTTGAATAAAGACAAGTTTAACTTCTTCCATTCTAGTACAGATGGCTCTTATCTCTTTTTCTTGCCTTATTACACTGGAAAAAATTTCCAGAACAATGTTGAATAGAAGTGAGGGTGGAAGTTTAATCATAGAGGGAAAGCTTTCTGTCTTACCATGTAAGTATGATGTTGACTTTTTTATTTCTAAATGCCCTTTATCAAGTTGTTCTGGTTCCCTTCTATTTCTATTTTTTTAAGATAGTTTGTTAGGAATAGATACAGAATTTTGTCAAATGCTTTTTCTGTATCTATTGAGGTGGTAATTTTTTTTATTAACATAATCAATTACATTTACTAATTTTTCAAATGTTACCATCCTTGCATTCCTGAGATGAAGCATAGTTGATTATGTTGCATTCTTCCTATTTCCATATTGTTGGATTCTGTTTGTTGAAATTTTTAAAAGATTTTTTTTGTATTTATGTTCATGACAGATGTTAGTCTATAGTTTTATTTTTTTTGCAATTTCCTTTTATTCTTTGTTTAAATTTAAATTTATTTATTTACATTCATTCACTATACGTCATTACAACAAACAAATGAGATTTTCCATCCAGAATACACTGTATATTGGCTCAATCAAGCACATCAACATATGTGTTATCATCAACAAATAATTTTTCGTTTCTTGTTTTCTGTATATTTTGTTATTTTTGCCATCCTTGATTCCCTATCTCTCACTCTCTGCTGTGTCTCACCCTCCTCCCACACTGTCTCTGGTATCCATGGTTGCTTTCTATGCCTCCCCCCCCATTTTATTTATTCATTAATGAACTTAATTAATCCAGATTCTTCCAATAGCAAGCACAGTTGATATATACATATCCATGAACACAAGTCTGACTTTAGGCATAAACCTCAGTGAGTAGAATGAACATACTATGAAGTAGCGCCTTGCTGGGACTATCTAGCTTACTGCAGTCATCAAATATGCATTTGTTTTAATTTCAAGAAAAATAGTTTTCATGTTTTTTTTTTCCTCCTGAAACATTTTTTAAAATTATTCATCCCCTAATCATCGTCACAGCATACTAAAATTATTTTTCCATCCAGAATATACTGCATAGTGGCTTAGCCATGTATGTTATCATCAATAATTTTCCATTTCTAGGTTCACACACACACACACACACACACACACACACATATTTATATTTACCCCTATATCTAACCCTCTGCCTTTTCCCACCCTCTTCTCACACTATCTCTGGTGTCTACAGTTGTCTTCTATCCTTTCCTCCCCCATATTTTATTGATCACACGATTTCTTAAATGATCTAACTACTTTCAGTAGCAAGTTCAGCTGGTAATTTCAAGAAATGCAGTTTTGAATTGATAAGGAAATTTGCTTAAAACTTAAAGCCTGGAAACAAGTTAGTATTCTGTTCAAATAGTAGGTACATGAACCTATTGACAGCTCAAGACAGGACAAAAACTCTTAAAACTGGACAACAAAGCCTAGAAGAAAAGCAGCAATATTTTAGTCAAAAGTCACAGAATGCTATTTCACCAGTTCAATCTCATGTACTTAATCTATCTTCTGTTGTGGTTCAATCTTCCCAATTGAATTCTGGGATATAATATTCAACTCCAGACTTGTTCCTTTGATTAAGTTGGCCATTTTCTTAGTTTTTGAACTCTTATTTCTGTGTGAGTACATTTAATTTTCCTGACATAGCACTCCCTTGAGAACTTCTTGGAGATCTGATCTGGTGCTGGAAAATTCTTTCAGGTTTTGTTTATCTGAGAATGTTCTTATCTTTTCTTCCTTTATGAAGGATAATCTTGCCGGGTATAGTATTCTCGGTTGAAATTGCTTTTCCCATAACACTTAGAATATATTTTCCCATTCTTTCCTCACTTGCATTGTTTCCGATGAGAGGTCTGCTGTTAGTCTGATGGGATATCCTTTGTAGGTAACTTGCTGTTTCTCTCTTGCTAGTCTTAATATCTTTTCTTTGCTGTGGTTTTGGTCAATCTGTCTATAGTGTGTCTTGGAGAAGATCTTCCTGGATTGATTCTATTTGGGGTCCTTTGTATTTCTTGGGACTGGATCTTTGAGTGCCTTTCTAGGTTTGGAAAGTTTTCTTGCAGGATTTCATGGAATAGATTATCAATGCTATTAAGAGTCTCTTCGCCTTCTGGGATACCAATTATCTAGATGTTTGGACGTTTGATGGTATCTAGTATTTCTCATGTATTATTCTCAAATTTTGGGGCAATTTTCTCAGTCTTCATTGTGGATTTTTCTAGACCAGCAATTTTTTCTTCTACATCTGAGATTCCATTTTTTGTATGATCTAGTCTGCTTTTAATACTTTCAAAAGAGATTTTGACTTCCTGTATTATAGTCATCTCTAACAGTTCCATTTAACTCTTTCATAAAGCATGTAATTCCTCTTTTAGATCTTGCAAGAATTTCCTCACCTCCCAGAACTCATCAGCTCCTTTGTCCTTTTTCTTCTGCAGTTCATTATCTCTCTTCTCTTCCATGTCTGTTAGCTTCACCATTAAGAATGTTCTAAATTCTTTTTCAGACATTTCTATGATTTCCATTGAACTGTCTGTGGATGAAGAGGAGTTATTCTTTTCCCTTGGAGGAGAGGTATTTTCTTGCTTTCCCATATTTCTTTTGGTCCTGTGGTGATTTCTAGTCATCTGATGGATGGTGTGTTTCTTCCCAAACTTAAATACAATATGAGCATCCAGGAACATGCAGAAAAGGAAAGAGAGAGAGAGAAACAACAGCAACAAAAGCAACCAAGAAACAGAAAAAAAGAAGAAAATAAAAACTTAAAAACATTATTATTATCATTATTATTATCATTATTTTAGAGAAGTTTTTGCTGTAGGGCGTGTATGCTCACCAGAAAGACAGAGAGAGACAGAGAGACAGAAAGTGAGAAATCATCCTTCGGGGGGATGGCCATGCTGCAATCCCTTCTCCTCCCTTCTCCTCTCGGGATCTTGGGCACACACGCACACGCACCTGGTGTGAGTTTAAGCCACTAGATCCAGGACTTGAACTGCGGTTGGATACATGGGAGTCCAGAGACATAGCCATTATGCTAACTGCTGGTCCCTAAAATTATTATTCTTTTTTTAAAAAATAGCAAAAATTAGAAAACTGTGCTGCATGAAAGTGCGCCACACGAAATCATTAGTTCTCAGGAGCCATGAAGATGTCTTCTGAGGCCTGCCCCCTTGCCTCTCCTGGGTTGGGAGGAAGAGAAGGGATTATTAACAAGATAAAGGGAGAGGAGGGGCTGAAAGCTGAGAAAATGGTTTACCTTAAAAAATTTTAAAAAGGAAAAATTATAAAAAATGAGAAGACAAATACAGAGGTTGACAGAGATAGAGACAGAGACAGAGACAGGAGGCTTGAAAGTCTTCCTGCCAGTGGAGTTTGTGGGCTGGAGGCTGAATTATCAGTGGAAAATCTGCATTTCGCTTATTCCCCTGAAATCACTATTTCTCAGGAGCCATGAAGATGTCTTCGGCGGCCTGCTCCGTTGCCTTTCCTCTTTCTTGCAATTTCCTTGTTTGGTTTTACTATCAGGTTGTTGGTAGACTCAAAGAATGCGTTGTAAAATAGTTTCTACACTTTAGCTATTCTGTAACTCTCTGTATAGAATTGATATCATTTCTTCCTTGGCTTTCTGGTAGAAGTCATCATGGTGTGTCAAAACCGAAGTTTTCTTAGTGGAGAAGAGTATTTTAAACTACAAACTATAAGTTTATTTATTCCTTTTTGAATAAACCTTGGTACTTTGTGTCTTTCAAGATATTTGTTCATTTTATCTAATTTGTTGAATTAGTTGGTGTAAAGTTCCTTACAATATTTCCTTATTATCCTTTTAGTATCTGTTGGATTCATAGTGATAATACTCCTCTCACTTATGTTATTGGTATTATGTGTCTTCTCTTTTATATTTGTGATAAGTCTGTTCAGGGGTTTATCTTCTCAATGAAACAGCTTTTGATTTTATTTACTTTATTTTATACTGCTCTGTTTTATTCATTTCTGCTTTAATTTTTTCTTTCTTTTTTTTTTTTTGGAGAGGTTTTTTTTGCTATAGGGCACGTGTGCTCACCGGACAGACAGAGAGAGACAGAGAGACAGAAAGTGAGAAATCAAATCCCAGGGGGAATGGCCATGCCACAATCTCTTCTCCCTCCTCTCAGGATCTTGGGCTCACATGCACACGCGCCTGGCGTGAGTTTCAAGCCACTGGGTCTGGGATACGAACCATGGTTGACTACATGGGAGTCCAGTGACATAGCCATTACGCTAACTGCTGGTCCCAATTTTTTCTTTTTTTTAAATATCTGTTAGAGCATGTGTGCATTCACCAGAGAGACACACAGAAAGAGACAGAGAGAAAGTGAGAAAGTATCTCTCATGGGGGATGGTCAGACATCAATTCTTTTTTTCTCCATTTTCCTTTCAGAATTCTGGACATGCACTCACACATGCCCTGTCTTTGTTTCAAGCTGCCAGGTCTGAGACTCAAATTGTGGTTAGCCACATGGATTATAGCCACCTTTACCACCATACCACTGGCTGTCTCGCTGCTTTAGTTTTCATTATTTCCTGTTTTTTTTTGTTGTTTACATTTAGATGTAATTTTATTTTTTAAAGTTTCTTAAGATGGAAACAAAATCTTTGAACACTAAAGTAAGAACAATTTTTTAAGAATTACTTATTTAATTCCATTTGTTATTATTATTATACTATTATTATTATTTAATATTCCCAGACAGAGACAGAGAAAGAGAGAAAGGGAAAGCGAGAAATCAAGCTGCCAAGTCTGGGACCCAAACCATGGTTGGCCATGTGGGAATCCAATGCCTTTTTCTACCATGCCACCTGCAACCCTCAAGTAAGAACTACTGCAGGCAAGAAATATTGATGTATGTTAAAGTTAGTGTTTATGTTTGGGAAGAAAAAAATATTTCAAAGTATTTTCAAAGTATTTTCCCCAAGATATTTATTAACTATAAAGGTGAATCTAGTACTGTTACAGTGGAGAAAGATAACAAATACCACTTTAGCCACATGATCAAAATTAGTATTGCCAGTAATAATATATATTGACACGTTATCCATAGATATAATGTGCTGAGAAGATCACAGAATTTATGTAGTATTCTGGCAAATTTTTTAAAAAAACTTCTATACAATAATGAGAGAAAAATAGAGAAACACAAACTAGAATGCTTTACAAAATAATTGACCAGGCCAGCAGGTGGTATGGAGGTTTACGTACAGAGTCCCACATGACCACCTTTGCAGTTCAAGTCCCAGACAGGAGGCTTGAGAATTATGCCAGGTACATGTGCATACATGCCTAAAATCTCAAGAGGAGAGTGGAGGAGGAGGGATTGCAGCATGGCTATCTTCCTTGGGAAGTGATTTCTCACTTTCTCCTGTGTGAGTGCACATGCCCTATAGTAAAACAATCAAAAACAAACAAACAAACGAAAAAGAATGAGCATGGTCCTGGACTGGAAGAGACTAAGGAGACAGGACAATTGAAGGCAGTGTGGGATTTTGATTAGATCCTGAAACAGAAAAAGGAAAGTCCAGGAAAAACTGATGAAATCCAAACAAAATCTGTAGTTAAGTTCTGTACTGATATTTCTTAGTTTTGATATGAGAGAGGTCTTCAAAAAGTTCATAAAAAATTTAAAAAGCAATAATGATTACTTTAAAAAAAAAAACCCTGTTCCACAGATATGGCTGACCCTGACCCATTTGCTGTCACTCAAGACCTTACTTCTCTACATAATTCCCCTGAACAAATCCTTAGATCATGAAAAAGAATGTATTTTTCCACCAAAATAAACTCATATTTTAATTTCATTTAATTCATTACTCGAATTAATCATAGAGATTTCCTTGTCTTGGTGAAACAATGTTAAGCCCAATTTTAATATTTAAAATTTTATACATACCATTCAGATGACAATAGCCAAAATATCCTTGGATGTTTTCCTCCCTAAGAACCCAAAAATGTTTGCTTTAAACTAAGTAACTAAACTTATAAGTCCCTAAATTAAACACTGTTATTTCAGCAAGGGTTTTTAAAGGGTAATATAGCTTTTCTTTGGTATGGGGGATTTAGTGTACAACATGACAGAGGGATCATTTCATTATGATAAATGAATTACAATGTGGTGGTTTTCAAGCATGTCCTCAAATTCTTTGATATCCCCCCCCTCCCCATGGAGAAGTGATATCTCTGTCTTGTGCTTGAATCCTGGACCAATCTTAGTAACTAGTTTGTAAGCAATAGAAAGTACTGGTAACAATACCGGTGACTTTTGAGTTTAGTTCAAAAAAAGAACTGGAACAAAACCTTTCTCTGGGTTTTTTGGAGGAGAGCCTCTTGGGGCTAGCAGCTATCATGCAAGAGAGGCCAGGTGCTATGGCCAGGCCCTGCTGCGCACGCAGTGACCACCAGCTTCAACGTGCAACCATGGAAGGAAGCTCTCCTGGATAGCCTATCCAGAAGAGACTTCAGTTGATTCAAACACCATCCACATCTCATTTTGACCTCTTGAGAAACCCTACAGAACAACTGCCTAGCCATAACTCCTCCATTTCTGATTCACAACATAAAACAGCTGTTCAAAGGAACTACATTTTGTGACAATGTGTGATGCAGCAAGTATAAGAGTTTCAGAACATGCATGTGAAACTGTTTCTGGAACAACATGTAGGTTCGAAGGTCTTTACCAATTAGGTTTGCCTACAGTCCACAAAAATTGATTTATTGACCAATTGTCTAATTTTAATTGTGTATTCTGGGTTTTACATGCTTTTTATCTAAAAACAGTCACTTTGATTAATTGTATTGTTAGTAAAGAAGATTCACAGTTTAAATATGCTCAGAAGGGCAGCTGCTGCCAGGGAAGTGTATTTCACTGGACTGGAGATTTAGGACCAGTTTTTCTGGCTCCAGCCACCTGTTTCAACTAAAATAGCTTGTGTGCAGAGATTTTTGGAAGTAGTCATTAGGAAAGAAAATAATCTATACTCATTTTGAAAACTTGATTTTATGGAGAGAGAAAAATTCAAAGGTTCAATTTAGAGTATAGTTATGAAAGCAATTTACAAGTGATTTAGGATTTCTTAGTGGCGAATTTTATATCCAAATGGGAAAACGTTTGGCACTGCCAATTGCAGTAAGAAATGAGGTGGAGTGAAGAAGCTCAGTGAGGGCTGATTTCATGAAGCTGCATTGTTAAAAGAAAGGAGCCTGAGTAAGTCACTGTGCATAAATGGCACATAAACTTTCTGTTTTCAGCAAGTGTGTCCTCAATCAAGCAAGGCATGATATAATCTTGCACACAAAACTGAAAGAATTCACTGTTGTATGACAATGTCTCTATAGCCAAGTTATTATAACAGCTATATTCTAAGGATCTAGAAGTTGTACAAATTTTCTGAAGCTTACAAACTCTTGTCTTCATTTGACGTCCTCTCTTTCATTTTTCTTTTTACTCTAATTAAACTAATTAGAAAAAAGTAAGTTAAAAAATAGAAGAATCTGAGACAGGAGAAAGAAGAAAGTGTAAGAGGGAAGTATCTTCGAGAAAAGGCTTTATCTGAGAAAAGGAAAAAATAAAGGGGTGAGATTATATTTATTTTTATTCATTTATTCATTTATTCACTCATTCGCTCATATTATAAGAAAGCACGTGTGCTTGCCAGAAAGAGAGAGAGAACTCCCCCAATGGGGCATGGTCACACCAAAATCCTTTTTCCTCCATTTGTCCATCCCAGAAGGATTTTGGCTACATGTGCCCATGTATCCAGTGTATTTTCAAGCCACTGAAGCTGAGATTTGAATCATGGTCTGTCCTGTTAAATCTGGCTCCCGAACCACAGTACGTAACCACTGCATTATATGGTCAGACCCCAATTTAATTTTTAGTTCAAACACCTTCTAAGTGGTCTGAGAAGAATGTATGTCTCCCTGTTTTTTACTTTTTTGGTGATGTTTCAATTTTTTATATTCCATTTGAATTGCAGTTCTTAAAGTCACATCAATGATTTATTGAATAATCTGGACTCAAGAGGATATAAATCAGGAAAAAATGTATTTCAACTATGATCTGTTGGATTTCCCTTCCTAAGACTTAGAGATCCCATTGCTTTTGTGGGAACATTTAGGTATTAGAACAGTCTTTTTTTTCAGTTTTGAAAAAGTTTCATTAAATTAAAAAAAAAAAAAAAACTATCATGGAACTCAAAGGCATACATACTTCTCCCTAGGTAAAGCCTAACCTAGGTATGTCTTCTGCCCTCCAGGCGTCAGATGGGAAGGAGTAAAGGATGCTCTTTGATAGTTGGACACTAGTTCTGCTGTTATGTTCCTTTTTGTGGCAGAAACCCAATGCTTGCTCTTTCTCCAGGTGCATTGTGAGTTCTGAACCCCACTGAAATTCCCCTACGCAGGGAGATTTCCTCTTGTTCATGCCTCTGAACCTTCCTCCTCCCCACAATAGAAGTATAACTCTGGGGTTTCCTCCACTTAGTAGGAAACCCTCTCCACTAGGATTCTTTCTTTTTAGAAAGATTTTTTGCTATATGGTGCGTACACTCACCAGAGAGACAGATAGAAAGTGAGAAATCACCCCCCTGGAGGAGGGGGATGGCCACACTGCAATCCCTTCTCCATTCTTCTCTCAGGATTTTGGGTACACGTGAACATGCACCGGATGTGGGCTTCAAGCCTCCGGGTTTGGAACTTGAACTGTAGTCAGCCACGTGGGAGTCCAGTGCCTTAACCACGACATTACCTACTGGCCCCTCTACTGGGATTCTTTCAAAATGGCTAGAGTCTAGCTATCTCTGCATTGGGTCTGAAGGAAGCTGGAAGTTCAGGTCAATTCCATTGCAGCCCTCTCTATTCATTTTCCGTTAGTTTCCTCCAAATTGCCTTCCATCCTCAGACTGCTCTGGGGAGAAGCAGCCATCAGTGCCTGTGTCCATATGTAGCCCCAAACTCCTGGAGACCCATGCCAACATATCAGGTTCTCCACAAGACTCCTTTAAATGTGCAGGCACCTGAGATTCGACAGCTCAACAAATATCCAGCTGGAGGCGAATGCAGCCATTTCTTCTCCTAGAAAATAACCCCAATCTCTTTGAGAGCTTCTCTGAGGGCCCTCTTCTCTTAGCTTGACATATGTGTGTGTAGGAGAGGACTCACTCCATGAGTAGGCAAGAGAAAACAAGTTACCTCCATTCCTACTAGCACCTTTCAAGAAAAATCTCTGTTGCATCTTCAGCTCCTTCACATTTATATTTTCTGCAGAGATGTGTCTAGAACCTTTTATAGACTGGGACAAGGGATAACAGTAAACTTTCGTCTTTTAGATCTGAGGCTTTAGTCAAGCTTTTGAGATAATGGGAAAAATTCTATTCCATATCTTGTCACATCTTGACTTAGATACTTATTAAATAGCAATAGATAATGAGCAATGCAGTTGGAGAGTAGTTCTTATGTTTTGACTTTGAAATGATTTTTGTATTAATTACAGCCTGTAATGAACTTCCCTTCCTATGGGATCCTCACTGTTGCAGTTCTGGGGAACTCTCATTTTAGCTTCTCACCACAAGAAAAAGGCCCCTTCCTTTCCTTGCTTCACTCTTCCTAACTCTTTTCTTCCTTTCTCCCTCCCTCTTCTTTTTCTCCTCTGATCTCTCTCTCATTTCTACTTCCTTCATTCTCTTTTTTTTTTTTTAAGTAGAAACTGAGATATTTTAGAACAAGGTATAAACAATTGAAAGCAAAGAGAAAGGAAACAAACTAGAGAGGGATATAACATGATTGAAGCAAAATGAATATAAAAACTTTCCATAAAAGCCTATAGAGTTGGCATGAAGGACTGTGAATTTGGTACTAATTGGTGTCCCAGCAGCCAAAAAGAAAGAGAAAGCTGCTTGATCACTTATATAACTTATAGCATCTAAGACATAAAAAGAGACTAATTGGACAGGAAAAACCTAACTATTGCCCATAATAAGGATAGACAGGAATTTCTCCTGAGGGTTTAATTTTATGAACAACAAACTCAACAACTAACTCTTACTGGATACGGAATGGGTTTTGTGGGGCTGTTTCATACAGCAATCCTTGGTGTAAGCAGATGGTATTTTACTGAGGCTTACTTCAATAGTAACAACTCGATAAGCCCTAGTCACAATCCCATCTCTTCTTACCTGCTAGATAACAAGAAGAAACTTTCAAATTTACAAGAAAGTGACTTAAAAATCTCAGGAGAGACGGCATATGTTAACCGTAAGCTAAGTAAGAGACATATGCCATCAAGAGCATGAAAATAGTCTATAATATTACTTCAGTTCCATAGAAAACAAATTATAGTAGTAAAATGGGGTCTTCAAAGTTAATGGGAAAATATGTATTATAAAAAAAAAACTATGCATAGATTTCAAATTGTTTTGCACCAAAATAAACTCATACTTTAATTCCATTTCCCCACAAACTTTTTGAAGTCTTATTGTATTTTCTCATGTGCAATCTTTTTTAAAAAATAATTATTTTACTTAACTTCTATTTGTTATCATTACTCTCCAGTTTGATCAGAGAGAGGAAGAAAAAGAGAGAGAGGGAAAGTGAGAAAGTGAGCCATCAGGTCCAGGACTTGAACAGCAGTCGCCCAAGTGGGAGTCTAGCGCTGTTAACCACCACGCCATCTGCTGGCCCCCTCATGTACGATCAGTGTCATCACTCAAGAGCAGTAAACAATTCCAGAGTGTAGTTAGGCTTGCAAGAGATGTGGAAAGGCCACGTTCAGTGGCCTAGAGCAGAAGTCTCCAACTCCTATGCTATGGATTGGTATTGGCCCATGACAGGTTAGGAACCACATTAAAGTGCGTGCTTTTAATTCACGCCTATTCATGAAACTCTGTGGGGAGATGGATGCAGAGCATACATGTCTTATCTTATACACAGAGATGAGATGGCTTTCTAAAGGTAGACCACAGATTTTGAGCTATGAGAGATGCTCCAGAGATTTCTTCTAGAAAAGCAGTCACCACTGGAAGCATATTTCAGTTGTCACAGGATAGGTTGCAAAACTTGCTTACTTGTGTGACATGTTCAGCCTGCTCAGTGAACTCTACGTGTCACTTCAGAGGAGAATGACAACTGTGTTCAAGTTGGCAGATGAAGTGGTTGCATTCGAAGCTGAACTAGAATTAGGGGATAATACATGGACATTGAGATTTTTGACATGTTTCAAACATTAGCAAAAAATTTTTTGAGACTGAGCTAGGGCTTTTTTTTTTTTTCACCAAGCTGGTACTCAATCACTTACCTCAGTTTTTGAAAAACTTTGAGCTTTACTTCTTAACCACAAAAGACTCCTGAACTAATCAGGAATGGATTCATGATCTATTTGTGAGCAAGCCAGGTGAATCTGCATTGTCTATGCTAGAAGAAGATCAGTTGCTTGAGATTGCAAATGGTGATGGCCTTTAAAGTATGTATGAGGGGTTGGCAAGTGGTAAAGGGTGCTGGACTCCCACATGGCCAACCATGGTTTGAATCCTGGACCTAGTAACTTGCTTTCTCATTGTCTTTCTCTCTCTCCCTCTCTGGTCAAATTAAAATAAATAAATAAAAATAAATTAATTAATTTAAAAAAAAGTGTGTTTGAGACAACCTCAAATCTCTGTGTGCTCTGGATTAAAGTCAAGGCAGAATATCCTGAGATTGCCACAAAAGCACAGAAAATCCTTCCATCCCAATATCCTCTCTTTGTGAAGCAGGTTTTCTGCAGTGACAACAACCTGAACAAGATTATGGGGTCGTCTAGACATGAGCAGCACACTTCGGGTGTCACCACCTACCATCACCCCCAGATGGGACTGACTGTTGCAGGAAACAAGCTCAAGGCTTCCACTGTTTCCCCATTATGGTGAGTTTTATAATTATTTCATTATATATTACAACATAATGATAATAATAGAAATCAAGTGCACAATCAAGGTAATGCACTTGAATCACTCTCCCCACCACCCACCACCACCAGCTGCTCCTGATCTATGGAAAAATTACCTTCCATGAAACTGGTCCCTAGTGCCAAAAAAGCTGAGGACCACTGGCGTAGAGCACATCATTTACTGATATGTAATTCTGTACCAAGAAATGGTAGGAAATGTAAAACCGTGGTTTTTCTACATTTTAGTCCAAACTGTATACTTTTAATTACACTGAGAATATTTTCCAAGAAAGTATGTTTTCTGTGGCAACTGTTACATGGAAGAGAGTTTCTAAAATGTTTTAGTGTTTTGTTTATTTTGAAAATCTCTTCAGGATGCCTCATGTACCTTGCTATGCTTGACCTGTTTCTTACCTTTAATTGGAAAAGAGAGGCTGGCTGTTGAGCAGTGCACTTCCAAATATCCACGGCAAGGACCACAGTTCCTCCTCTCCTCCATCTGTTGGGAACCTGTATTTCTACTAAATCTAATAAAAATGAATGACTGGAAAAACGACCATGGGTTTGGATATTAAAAGTTGCTGAACGCTCACTCTCTGTGCCTTTATTTCTCTCCTTGAGGACTGGAAACAAACAGGTGGCACATGGGCTCACGGGTTCTGGGCCTTACTGGGCTGACCCTGACTCCAAAGCACTTGACACTGCACAAAGTCGAGTATCAGTCGTACGTAATTGAGCTGAGACTCTTAGATTGACATCTTGTGACAGGTTTAACTTACCTTCCTGTCCAGTTAGAAGCTATGCTGGTTAGTAGATCAGAGACACAAAGCAGACATAGGGGCCAGCACAGGCCACATAATTTTTGGGGCTCGGTGCAAAATAAAAATGTGGGACTCCTTATTCAAACTTATTAAGAATTCAAAGGCAGTGACACCAAAACATTAAACCAACTGCAGAGACCTTCTGACGGCAGGGCCCAGCGCAACTACAGAGGTCACGTGCCCAGGAAGGCGGTTTGGATGGCTGTCCTCAAGTTGCGGTTACTGAACTTAATGTTTTAGCAAGATGCCATCCGCTCCACTGAGGAATGCCCCTGAGGACAGCTTCCTGCCGAAGTTCATTTGGGGTCCCTGTGGTTCCTCAGTTCATGGATGCTGCTGTTGCTAACACTGCCACTCCTTGAGCTGTGTGTGTGTGTGTGACCTGAAAAAAACAAACAAAAGTGAAAAAACAATAGTCCTTTTCATTTTGCATGTAGGTAAGCCAGGTGTGTTACAGTCTAGCAGTAAATTCCAGCTTCTTAGCCCTTTAGAGGGTTTCCTCTTACTATTGGCTTTTGGTTTTCCCTGATTTCGGAGTGTAAGAGTAACAAGTTTAAATAAAATGACTGTATGGGTGGTAAGTGCCGGAATTATTAGTAGGGAGCAAACTGGTTTTTCTATTTCTTTATGAACAAAGTTACATGGACCAGTAGGGTGTGCAAAAATAGTCCCCAGGATCAGTCTGGAAGGAGAAGACAGAAAAAATATGTCTCAGATTTAATCAAGAAGGTGAGAACAAAAGGTGAAAAAAAGGAAGGTCTTTTGAGCACACAACTGTGAGTTCTTTAATTGCTGTAAGGCAGACTCATTCTATCCATCTTCTCAAACCTTTAATAAAGTCTGATATCCACATAAATGCCTTGTGAGATGATTTTTTTTTTTTCAGTAAATCAAAGAAAGGGGCGTTTTAGACCGTTCTCTGTTGCCTAATAATTAAATACCTGAGAAAACTGACTTATAAAGAATGATGAAGAACAGAGGTTTATTAAGTTCATGATTTTGAGGATCCAGAGTCAAGGGGCCACATCGGGTGAGGGTTTTCTAATTGGTGGAGACTCTTACCCCTCCACTCTCAAGCAGCACAGGCATCGCATGGGAAAACAGGCCAAGTGCACAGGTGACTATGTTTATGTTTCTGTCTCATTCCCTCTCTTTAAAAACCTACCAGGGTTCAATGACAGACCTTGAATGATGACCTTAGTTCTAATCACCTTCCAAATGCCCCACCTCTTAATCCCACAGTCAGGTTATGTTTTCACCCTCTTAATCCTATCACAACTAAACATCTTATGAATTTGGGGAGATGAATTCGAAACATAGCTAGGGGCTGCTCTACTTTAGCGTTTGTGAGGCGTAGAACTGACACAACACATACAAGACAGAATATTAAGTCAACAAAACTGGAGAACTTGGACTCTAAAGCCAAACATTTGACTCTCTGTTCTAACCTTTACCAGTTCGACTATCTTAGGAATTTGCGATCTTCTCTGTGCTTTAGTTTCTACCGTGATAGCAATAGTCCCTTGTAATTGTCTCTTGTAATGAATAATAGTGAGTTGTTCTGCTAAGCTCTGATAACAGTGCCTGGTTCAGAGTAAATAACATATGTGTTAGCTGCTTTTATTCATCTATAGACTTCACCCTTGAACAAGACAGGTTTGAGCTGGGTGCACCTATATGTGAATTTTTTTCTTTTTTCTATCTAGCACCAAATAAATTGCCCTTCCCCCCCCCCCCATAGGGTGTATGCGCTTACCAGGGAGAGACAGAGAGAGGGAAACTGAGAAATCACTCCCTGGAGGGATGGCCACACACATAGGCCATTCTCTTCTGTTCTCCTCTCAGGATTCTGGGCATGCATGTACACACTCAGCATGATTCTCAAGCCACCAGGTCAAGGATTCTAACTGCAGTCAGCTACGTAAGTCCTGTACCTTAACTAACACACCACCTGCTGGCCTCAAGTAAATCACTTATTAAAAACAAAAGATTTTACCCCAAAGTAAAGAAATAAGAAACTGACCCAGTGTTCATTTATTTTCAACCTGCAGTCTTGATTCTGAGATGCCTTCTCTCTCTCACTGAGTTCATTCCCTGAGAATTGCTCTGTACTGGGTTCTCTTCTCTCCTGAATTTTAGGGATGAATCTACACGCTTTGTGCCCAGCCTCAATTCTCATCTGTGCCTGTGATTCCAGGTGGCAGGGTTCCAGGGTTCTTGGTAGCTTCCCTGGGGTTCCCTTTCCCTTTTTTTTCCCTACTGCTGTTGCTGCAAGGGACGTACAACCACCAGCTAAAGCTCTTTCACTGTGCATGTGGTCTTTGGATCTTTTTTGTTACCATGGTGGCATTGCCTAAGTGTACTTGAAAAATGGGTTGGGGATCCATTCTTCAGCAACTCTGGAGATTGACAGGTCACTAGTTAGCATGAGGGTTGCAGGGCTGGAATGGCACCTCTGAATCTGCTCTGCCTCAGTCTCAAGGTATGACTCCAGTAGTAGAAAGTGAACTTAATCTTCTGGGACTGTTGTCTTCCTCCATGGCTGGGTCCTAGGAAGGAAGGCAGCAAAGTCCAGACTGGGGTGGTGCCTCTCTT
>NW_006160040.1:8847677-8858523 GCF_000334495.1 Tupaia belangeri chinensis | reverse complement strand
TTCCTTGCCACAGTAGGCTATTAGTCAAGTTTTTGAAGACTCAAAAGTTATACGAGAATCTTTGACTATATAGGGTGTTGGTGTCTCTAACCTCTGTTTTGTTAAAGGGTCAATTAGACATTAATATTGATAAGTACCAGGAAAATGGAAGTCTACTGGAAAGGTACAGAAATCCTGGGGAGAGCATCAGGCCGTGGGGTTTATAGCAATCTGATCTAGATCCTAAGGGTCCAGCAGACTGAACTGGATAAGAAGTTGCTCTAGGTTGGACTCTTTCTTTACTTTGTCCTTCTTATGTCCATAATGTTTCGGCATGGTCATTGTGATGATTGTTTTTCCCCTACAGCATGCATGACTCAGAGAGAAGGAACACCCCAGAATGAGGCATGGTCATGCCACGACCCCCTTCCCTCCAGTTCTCCATACCATCAAGATTTGGGGCACATTTTGCACACAGATCTGGAACCAAGACTGGAAACCCGGTCAGCCCTATGATGTCCAACTCTCCATGCACTATGCTTAAGTACTGTGTAACAGGCAGCTGACGAGGGCTTTTTTGATAAGGAGAATGTTTTGCCATTGACTAAAATAAATCAAATAACTTCTCCCTTTTATTTTAAAATATATTGATGTTAAGCAGCCATCTTAGATCTCTGCCATTCATCTTTAGATCTCTGCCATTCATCCTGTCATCTCTGATCTTGACTCCTTTATTTCTTTACTACTTCTTTCTTTTGTTTCTGTTTTTAAAATTTTGCCAGAGGGTATGTGGACTCACTAGAGAGAGACAAAAGAAAAAGAGAGGGAAAGTGAGAAAGCACCTCCGTTTCTCCCTCCTATTGGATTTTGGGCACGTGTGCACATGTATCCCGTGCGATTTTCAAGTTGCCAAGTAAAGACTTGAACCATTCAGTTGACCATGTGTGATAGGCTCATAGAACCATTGGCTGGCCTGATTCTTCATTGCTCCTTTAATTGTTGAAAATTTCCTGCCAACCATAAGTTAATTTTGACAAGGACCGGGAGAAGGAAAGTCTACCGAAAAGGTACAAAAATCCTGGGAAGAGCATTGAGCCATGGAGTTTCATTTCAATCTGATCTACATATTAAAGCATCCAGGAGACTGCACGGGATATTGGAAATGCCAGTCAGGTGACAGAGTGGTAATACAATACTCTGATGCTTATACAACTTAGGAAGGGCTTAGATTCCTCTGAAGCCTCTCTATCCATGTGGGGTGCAGATAGTGATTCTGACTGACTGAGTCTGGGAATAGATTGTGGCATAAAGAGGCTGTTGAGGGTGCCTCCCCACAGATAAATAAATAAACTTAAAAAGAGAGAAATATCCTGTTTGGGTGTCCACAGCTAGTCTTACATTTTATTTTCCTACAGTTGATTTCTTTAGTGTGTCTTTGCATTGTTTTCCTTAGCTTGCTTATCATTCACCTCTCCTTTCCCAATAATTCAGTGCCTGTTTAAGTGTTCTGAAATTATTCATCTACTCTTAGCATCTTGTCCAGAGAGGCTGGTGCATCATCATCACTCTCACAACACTACGCACCTGCCAGAGAAGGCCATTATTTGTGGCTGCATTGGGCTAGCCAGTGGGGAAACATGTGCGTGTGACCTGCAGTGGGACTGGGAAATAAACAGCAATGCAACAAGTACAACTACTTTTCCAAGAGAAATAATTTTTATTTTTATTTATTCTTTCTTTTTTTGGAGAGTTTTTTTTTCTTTTTTTTTCTTTGCTATAGGGCACCTGTGCTCACCAGACAGACAGAGAGAGACAGAGATAGAAAGCGAGAAATCACCCCCCAGGGTGGATGACCACACCGCAATCCCCTCTCTTCCATTATCCTCTTGGGATCTTGGGCACGCACACACATGCACCCAGTGTGAGTTTAAGTCACCGGGTCCCGGACTTGAACCTCAGTCGACTATGTGGGAGTCCAGCGACATAGCCATTACGTTAACTGCTGGCCCCCCAAGAGAAAGAATTAAAGTGCAGCTAACAGAATCAATGCTCAGTGGTCCCAACATAGTTTCATGAAACACATGTTCATGAAGCATTTCGAAAGTCCGCTGATCGGTAACTACAGTCGTAGCAATGGCAATGGTAATAGATAATATTTATGTGGTATTTATGTGACAGAGTCTAAGTGTTTTATATGAAGTAACTCATTAATTGTCATAGCAGTTTCGTAAAGAAGGTTTTGTTTTTCCCATTTCTGTAGATGATTAAATTCTGAGATTCCTGAAATTCCATACCATGTTTGTGAGACAAGAGGACTGGCTTTCTCTGGTTCCTCTCAATTCTAAAGGTAAAAATGATCTGCTTAAAAAACACATGCATTGTGGGATTGTATTCTAAAGAGCCGACTTCCAACTTCGGCATGCATCCGAATTCACAGAGAGTTTGTTCAAAAACGAATTGCCACGCCCCACCCGCGGATTTTCAGATTCAGCAGGTTTGGGTAGTGCCTGAGAATTTGTATTTCTTCCAAGTTTCCAGGTGATGCTGATGCTGCTTTTGGCTGAGCCCGGTAATGGGAGGTTGTGATGTCATTCAGACTAGGAAACACTTCTTTCTTTCTAAATCTAGAAAGTACATTCATTTGTATCATACCACTCTTTTAAAATGTTTCGGACAGACTTTAAGAGCAGTTTTAAGATTCATAACAAAATTGAGTGAAAAGTAAAGAGTTCCCTCCTTTCATGGGCCCGTGCATATGTGCAGCCACTTCCATTACTAACAGCACACACCAGAGTGGTACATTCGTTACAATGGGTGAAACTACATTACACATCATTATCACCCCAAGTCTACAGTGCACACTAGGGTTCACACTTGCCGTTGCATATTCTTTGGGTTTGAATAAGTGTGTAAAGACATGTATCTAAAAACATGTCTTTATTACTATTAAATAAACAAATTTTTATACTTTGCTTTTATGGAATGTGTTGTAGTTTTCCCCTGAAGCAAAATAACACTCACGTTGTTGAAAAGATTCATCTGCTGCTGTTTCCACCTCTCTTCAACTCCCCACATCACGCAAATGCACTTTTCTTTTAAGTTAAGAAAAGGATAACAATAGAAAGATCTTATTGGCCTATTTAAATTTTTTTCAAAGGTAGGAAATTCCTGATAGAAGATTCTGCTTCAGATTTCAATGGCACATCAACCATGGGATTAAGTGGATTAGTGTAAAAAGCTTTCTCAAAAAGAAAAAGAAAATCCACTCTTATTTTCCTCTGTGTGAATGTGCCTGTGATTTCAATGGCTCTGACAGTACCAGCATGAAACAGCCCCCACACAAATGGGTGGTAACAGCTGTCCTGCAGCACCAGGGTAGACAGTGATTGGACGTGGAGTGCAGAACTCTGAGGCTTCCTGTCTTAATGTGATTCCCTTTATTGTAGGTGGCGGGATGTCCTTTCAACAAGGCTTCACTTCAATAATGCAGCAATACTTAAAAGGCAATTGGGGAAGAGCTGTAAGTTTTTGGATTCCATCAGGTCTGGGTTTGAATCTTGGCTCTAAAACTTGGACAGCTTATTCATTTTTCTTAAATATCATTAAAATGATGGAGTCAAGTTACTATGAGGCTTGGTGATAATCTAAAAAAAAATTGCCAGGAATTGAATACTATTACCATTCTTGTCAAAACCACTTTACAAAAGCAACTATGCCACTTTCTTAAAGCATAACTATTCACTAATTAATTAATAAATTCATTCATTTACTCATTCTTTTTTTTAAAAAATAAGTTTATTTATTTATCTTCTGAGAGAAACAGAGAAATAGAGAAGATAGATACCCTCAACATGGTCTTCTATGTGATTTATATATTTTTTAAATTCTTAATTGAATTTAGATAATTAGGAGATAAGAAAAGGACAACTGTTATTACAAAGGGCCAACTGGGGACCAGCAGATGGCATAATGGTTACTTCACTGGACTCCCAAGTAGTCGACCATGGTTCAAGTCCCATCCCCAGTGGCTTAAAATTCATGCCGGATGCACGTGCATGCATGCCCAGTCGTGAGAGGAGAATGGAAGAGAAGGATTTGTGGCACGGCCATCCTGAAGGGTGACGACTTCTCACTTTCTGTCTATCTCTCTGGGCAGCACATGCTCCTACAGAAAAAAAAAAAAAAAAAAAGGCCAGCTGTGATAGTCCCGCCCAAACATAACGCTCTGTGATGCTGAGGCCCTGTGGGAAGAATCCAGGTCCTATGGGGTCTCCCTCTGCATGCGGGGCCTGTGTGCACACCCATGGTCCAGGCTGGCTGAAGAGGGGAGTATGATCACTATGTGAAAACCCTGTGCAGGGTGTCCCCTTCTCTGTCTTCCTTCATCTTGAAAGAAATGAAGAAATAAACATAAAAATGAAAATTTAAAATGTATTGGCTAATTATAAAGATCATATAATAATTAGCTGATGATACTCATCAGTAATCATCAATTGGTCCCTCATGTGTATAGAATTTTGCCTTACATGTTGAAGGACAGAGGGAGAAATAAGAAATAGAACCTGTGCTTAAGAGTCTTTTAACAAAATTCTTTAGAGAGATGCTTCTCATATATTTTCTTGAGTTAATATGATCTGAATGTTATCTCAAGAATCAGTTGTGGTGCTATTATTTTTGTTGCTTGCCACATCTAACTTGATATGATATTCCATTATATCTTATCAATTTTTAAAAAGAGGATAAAGCTTTAAGCTTAGAAATAAAAGACTATCAAAGTAATAAGGAGTCATAATAAATATCTTGCAGGAAAAAAGAAATTTTTTCTTTTTCTTGGAGAGGTTTTTGCTTTAGAGTGCATGCATTCACCAGAAAGACAGAGAGACAGAATGTGAGAAATCATCCCCCAGGGGGGATGGCCACGCTGCAATCCCTTCTCCTCCATTCTCCTCTCGGGATCTTGGGCACACATGCACACGCGCCTGGCGTGAGTTCAAGCCACTGGGTCCAGGACTCAAACTGCAGTGGACTACATGGGAGTCCAGCAACATAGCCATTATGCCAACTGCTGGTCCCAGAAAAAGGAAATATGTTTTTTTTAAAAAAAAAATCTTAAAAACCTCTACTGTAAGCTCCGCTGCTGAATATCACATGTATTTGTTCTCTTAGGATAAGGAATTTTAAAATTTTAGTTATACTTTTGTTCTTTCTGATCCCGGCCTATCTAGATTTCACACTGGTCATAATTATCCTAGATTAAGTTGATAAGTTACCCATTCTAAGAATATTTATCATGTTACTATCATGTCATTTGCCATGTCTGGGTGGTTTTGAGAAGAAATTCAAACTATACAGAAGGTGAAATTGTATCAGAACTTTTCACTATTACCAAATATAGGACAAACAAGAGCTTGTTCTTTGTATAAAATATCCGTGTTGTTTCCAGCGAGATATTACTTGCTCTGAGAGCACAAACATAAAAAGCACTGTGAATTTAAAAAAAGCTTTTTTTAAAAAAAGTTTTGCTATAAAGTAATTCAGCAGTCAGACTCAGAGTATTTTAAAATGTTGAGGTTTGTTAAAGGGTTGGGATACCTTTACAGGCTTGTGGACTATGGGAAGTTATTTTATTTCTTTAATGAGAGAGCATGTGTATGAGAGAGAGAGAGACAGACAGAGAGGAGCAAACATACAGAAACTCTCAACAAGTCTTGTCATACCATGATTCCCTTCCCTCAGCCCTCCAGGTAACTTAGCATGCATTCCCCATGTATTTCAGGTTCACTATGGATCCAAACCTATGCTTGGCCATGTGGCTTAGAGCATTGTAGATAATTATACTACTGCTTGCACCAACGAGGTGGGCCCCAAAACACTGAAGTTGCCGTTTTTACTACTATCTGGAATATTTCTCCCTATTCATACTATCGAAGACCTGAATTGCAACTGTTTTGTCAGCGCTGCAAAAGCACCAATAATTTTATGTTTGTAACTGAAACTTGAGAGGACCTGATAACAATTTACATTTCTTTTTTTTTTTCCAGTATGAAACCCAGTTCAAATTGGTTTGAATCATTATCACAATTGTCAGAACAGAACTGAAAAATACTGTATAAGGTATTCTGTTTGTTTCATGAAAGGAAAACGACATGTAATGAATGCTAGTTACTTCCCAATTTTCTATCATTGAAGAAAAATTTTTTGAAAGGAGTATGATGTTTATCAGTTTAAAGCTTTTTGTTTTTATCAATGATTTAATTAGTCAATGAAAAAAATATACTCCATTTAATACATATATGCTATGGTTGATATAATGGTTTCACTTAATGCCAAGCAGGTGACAAGTAAAGTCATTCCTCGTGGTCAAACAAGGGTGTTGTGGTAGACACCCATCATATCTGAGCTCAGGAATGAATCAAGTAGGAAGATATGTTGGTTTCAACTGTGGGTGCCAGAAAAGCTTGAGGTTCACTTTTCACGATTCAATTTATTCTATAAATACGTCTGGATTCTCTCTGCCAGGCATCACACTTTATTGAGAACGGAGTCATTGAGGCAAATTTCTGTTCTCAAACAGCTCAAAACCATGGGGACAGTCAGACAATTGCAACACCCTGAAAGAGAGTACTGTAGGAACATATAGTGGAGGATTCCTAAGGTCTCTTGGGTCATGGGAAAAATTCTTTTTTTCTTTTTTTTTTTTTGTTCCCCTCCTACAGAGGATATTGAGGTGTGGTGAGGTCATATAATGAAAAAGTGATAACACTGGGAATTGAAGCTCATGTCCTTTCCCTATACTGTATCAGCTCCTCTGGAGGTACGGGAGGCCTTGCTAAGGCATTGGGACAGAGATAAACTGCAAGTATTTTAAGAGATAAAGTGGGGTGACTCATTGAATACAGAGTGTGACTAAGAGGAACAAGTGCAGATGACCCTTGGGCAGAAGTGTGTCTTGTGCAACCAGGAAGACAGTGATGCCATTTGCCAAGAAAGGGAAATGGTGAGTAGAAAACAGAGCAGGCAAGGTAAGGATTACAGTTTTAGATTTTTTGTGTTACTATTGCTTATGAGTCTAGCAGATGTTTGGAGCCTGTGGCAGAGAAATCTGGACAGGCAAATTGGTTTTAGAGGTCTTCAGCATACATGTGGTTGTTGAAGTTATGTGTCAGGATGACATTTCTCAGGGAGAATGTTGAAAGAGAAGAGGTTTGAGGCCAGGATTCTGAGAAACACAGGGGTAGAAAGAGGGAAGAGTAAAAAATAAACTAAAAATGAAATGCAAAAGAGATAGAGAACTAACAGTGCATCATTGTATAAACTTAAGGAGCCCTGGTTTCAAGAATGATAATGGTTGGTAATGAAGATTAATTGTTGCATGATGTATGTCAAGCATTTTCCTAGACCCTGCACACAATTTGATTCTTTGACCTTCACAACAATCCCAGGAGACAGGTGTCAGTATTGTCTCTATTTTACAGCTTATATCCAAGTCATGTAGTTGGAAGATAGCAAAGCTGGAATGTTAATCTAGGCAGTCTGATTCAAAAGTGTAAGCATTGTTTTGTATTATGTTGATTTTTAAAAATTTCAAAAGAAGGTATAGAACCTAATGTACTCTTTATCCCACTGCTGTGGTCTGTTTGTGTCCCCTAAGTATTTACCATGGAAGCCTAATCTCTAGTGCCATGGTGTAGGGAGGTGATTGATTAGTGTCTTTATAAAAGAAGCCTGAGTGAACTTGTTTGTGCCTTGAGCCATTTGAAGGATGCAATAAGAAGGTGCCATCTATGAGCAGAGAACAAGCCAGACAACAAATCTATTGGCACTTTGATCTTGTATTTTCCAGCCTCCAGAACTGTGAGCAGTACATTTCTGTTGTTTATAAATTATCTTGTCTATGGTGTTTTTATTGCAGGAACCCAAAAGTACAAAAAAAACTACTTTCTATTTCCTTGTACTTTTTTTAACCTTTAAATTTAACACTGAAATTATTTTACAACTTATTTCTCCTATGTACATTTCTAGGAGAGTGATTTGCTAGAGCACCCATTGATTTAGGGACTGCTCTGCTGTCATTACTCTCCTGATACAAGCTGAAGTAGGAGTTCTTAACATTGCATCTGGCCTGTAACAAACACTTGTGGAAGGAATAAATGAAAGTGATTTACCTAAACATTGACCTGAGGTATTTTCAACACATTCCTTTAGTAGATACACTAAACCACAGCATACCACATCATGGTAGCCAGTGTTCAAGATGTCCATAATGATCCTTGTCTCCAGGCATTCATGCCCTTCTATAGTCTCCAACCTTTAAGTGTGTGCTGGTCTTAGTGTCTCTCTCTCTCTTTTTCTTTTCTTTTTATTGCCAGAGGGTGCATACACGAGAGAGAGAGAGAGAGAGAGAGAGAGAGAGAGAGAGAGAGAGAGAGAAAGAGAGTGGGAGCAAGCATTCCCAATGGGCTGTGGCCACCCTGCAATCCTTTTGTCTCCATTTCTCCAGCCCACCAGGTTTTTGGCATCTGCCAACATGTTCCTGGCATGTTCCACAAGCCTCCAGGGCTGGGATTTGATCCATGGTCATTCATGCAGGATCTGACTTTTTATGCACCGTAATCAGATGTTACACTATGAGCCTACCTGTTGTCACTTTTCTAACAAATAGACTAAGCAGAACTTGGAGACTAAGTCATAAGAGGCAGTGTGACATTTCTATTCCTCTTGGATTACTTACTCTGAGGAAAGCCATGCTGTGAGTTTGTCCTTGGAGAAGTATACGTGGCAAAGAACTGAAGCCTCCTGCCAATAGCCACGTGAATGGCTTTGAAAGTAGATCCCTCAACTTCAGTCAAGTCCTCAGAGACTGCAACACCCACCTAACACTTTTTTTAGGGCGACCAACTGTTTGTGTTTTCCAGGAACCTTCCCAATTTTAGTGTGGAAATCCCACTTCCTAGGAAATTTCTCTGTTAGGGGATGATTGATCACCTTAGCTTAACTGCAATCTCATGAGAACCCCCCTGAGGCAAAACTTCCTAGCTAAGCTGCTGCCAGGTGTCTAACCTTCCAGAAACATTATGAACATTATATATATATATACACACATACACACACAAACACACACACACATATAAACATTATATATAATATAAATAATAATGTATTATGATACATATTTTTCTTATATATATATAATATATTTATATAAGAAAATACAGTGAGTAATTTGTAACACAGTATTAAATAACTAAAACATATACTGTCATACTGCACCAAGAAGCAACATTCTATCTACCAAAATGGTGTTGAAAAAGGAAAATATCAAAGATAGGCTGTAATTTTCTTAAAAAACTGCTTGAGTTATTTCTCCACATTCAGCTTATACAGCAGAGAACATAACTTTCCCTGGCACCTTAATTTTCATTTCAACTGCAACAGAGAAATATTACTACAATGCCTTCTCATTAGAACAGTACAAAGCTTAGAGCCAGCAGGTGGTGTGGTGGTTAAGGGTACTGGACCCCCACAAGGCCGATCACAGTTTTAGTCTTGGACCTGGTGGCTTGTTTTCTCTTTCTCTCTTGCTCCCACTCTGTTTCTCTCTGGTCAAATTAAAATGAATAAATAAATAAAGTTAAATAAAAAATTCTTAAAAAAAAGAGAACAGTACAAAGCTATACCTAACATTTAATTCAATTACTGTCTATGAGCAACCCAAAAAAATGCCTAAAACAAATACAATGTAAAACGCAGATGCTTTATGCTTCTTTTACCCCTACTTTGGTATAATCCATGGAGAATGGTTTGAAGGTGATGGAATTAGATACAGGAATCAAAATATTGTATTTGTCACATCTAAAGGTATGTTTATAGTTTGGAAATGAGATAAAAACATTTGACTTTTGCTTAATAGTAGATAAATTTAGGATTCTTCCATGCAGTAATAGATTTGACTTCTCAATTATGCCCCCTGCTCCTTTTTTTCTGCTAAGCCTGAAACATTTGAGAATTACACATTGTTTTATGTGGTGCTTTGGCTTCTAGTATTTGAAATGATTTGGTGATACGAATTTTAAAGAAATTGTCTAAATGATTAGAATACATAGGTTTTGTGTTAGCAGTATGAGTACATTGTGTTACTGCAAAATATTAATCAAGCTTTGTGTAACAGACTTTTTCAACTAAGACAAAATACATTTTACTATCATCGAAAACAATATGTGAAATACTTTCTATTATTTAATTTTACCAACTGAACTCGCCATTCCTGTCTATGTGTATGAACTTTATGCCATTGTAAATCTTGGAGGATTGAGGAACTGTTATTTAAGATGGTGCTCTTGATGACTGAGCTGGGAATCAAAAGCTTTTGGTAAAGCTGGGAGTTGCGGCATGCATCTCTGGTCCCAGGTACTTGGGATGCTGAAGCAGGAGGATTTTCAGTTTGTAGACCAGCCTGGGTAACATAGTGAGACCCTGTCTCTAATAATTAAGAAAAAGATAATGCTTTTGGTGAGAAGGCATAGGTAATAAAAAGCAAAGTTGAATCCTCTGGCTTTTGAAAGGAACCTGGAGGTTAGGTTTCATGAAGGTACTTGGAATTGAGGATATCTACTAGATATAAGAACAGAATTTCAATCTCTAGCTGCTAAGGTTGCAGATTAGAAAACAAACATGGATAGGTGGAACAATCTAATGAGTTATATCTTATGTAGACTCCAATCTTTAAGACAATTTGTTGTGAATTATTTTTTAAAGATTAAGTAAAACTTAGCAATAGTTAGCATAAGATTTAACAAAATATATGTGAGTAAGAGATTTCATGAACTCATATTTAAAGCTCAAAAACTTTCCCAATAAAAGGATTGTT
>NW_006160040.1:8846425-8847655 GCF_000334495.1 Tupaia belangeri chinensis | reverse complement strand
CAGTATTTTCTTCTTCCTCATCATCTCTCAAGTAAAGGGTGTTAGATCTGGTCATCCACAGAAGGTGCTGCATTTGTTCCGTCATTTTTTGTTGAAAATTCAGCCTCTTCATTTTTTGCTCACTTTCATATTTATGTGGGTAGTAATTATTTGAGTTACCTTTTTATTTATTTATTTATTTTTATCTCTTGAAGCCTCTTGGTGTCTTTTTCAGATCTCTTCTGATGTTTCTTCCGTTGTCGCTGCTTCTTTGCCCTTGTCTTAAAAAAGCATTCACATTCTATTCCCTGAAACTCCCAGCTTCCGCACACTTAATCACTCCCTGTGAAACATACCCATTGTAACCTTCATCACCCCTGACCTGCAGCATCCCAGATGCTTCCTGTGAGACAAATCCTAGGCGCTGACTTGTGAGCTCCAGAAAGCATTGTTCTTTTTCCCTTAGAATTTAAAATGCTAAAGTAGTGTAAAAACACACTATGTTATCTCTTGATTACTGAGAGGGTGGTTCTCATCCTTTTAGATTTCCCTCCTTTTCTCCTTGGTGGAAAACTTTCTACCCATTCACATCACTTGCTGCCTGTCTACCGGAGACTAGAGACCAGACCACATAGGTAAAACTTGGACTTATTTGTTGGCCTCTCCAATGACAGATTTGGAATGAAAGGACATAAAAATGATAGGCAACTGGTCAGCAGGTGGAGTGGTGGTTAAGGCACTGGATTCCTACATGACTGACCATGGTTTTAGTCCTAGACCTGGTAGCTTGAAAATCACTGGGTATGTGTGCATGCATGCCCCACATCCCAAGAGGATAATAGAGAAGGGATTGCAGTGTGGTTATTCCCTCTGGGTGGTGATTTCTCACTTTCCCTTCCTCTTTCTCTGTTTACCTCTGGCGAACACATGCTCCCTACGGCAAAAACCTAAAAAAAATCACTTAGGCAACCTTTGAACGTATCTTCTATTGAGGGAAACTTGTTAACATTTTTCACAATGTGAAGCTTTTATATATTATTCCTTCAGAAATATAACTTGGTGACCACATTTACATCTGGAGGTGTTTACTATTCTACACATCTACGCTTGAAACCAAATCAGGAGGGTGAACAGTTAGAAAACAGCTCAGTAGGAAATGATGATAAAGTCATTTGTCACACTCCTCTGCTCAGTGGAAAGAAATGACGTCATATCTGAGGCTGATGCACTGCTAAAAGCCCAGTCAGCAGG
>NW_006160040.1:8828099-8846394 GCF_000334495.1 Tupaia belangeri chinensis | reverse complement strand
AACCTGTTATTCCACACTTATTTTTTTTCAACAAATATTCATGAGAGTCAATTCTATGTCAGGCAGGATGCTGTAGACAGGACAAGAATGCAGGAGAGAGATACACAAGACATTGTGAGGTCGAGAGGAGAGACCCTCACCTCAGCCTGACAGTGGGGGGTGCTGCATGACATAAAAGCCCTGAGAGATTATGTTTAGCTCATTCTCAAAGAATGAGTAGGAGTTAAGCAGGTAGAAAATATTGGCAGACGTGAAGGGCAAGATAAGAAAAGATAGAGACAGTCTGAGCAGAAGATGAGGGCAAGAAATTGAATGTTATATGGGAAACTCTAGGAATGCGAGTTTTCAGACTATGAAGTGTGAGACGGAGTGATGAAGAAATAAAATGTGTGAGATAGAGTGGCAAGAAATGAGTGCACAGGGTCAACCAAGGGACTGTGTTCCATGTCAAGGAGCTTCATTCTAAAGAGATAGGAAGCCATTAATGAATTAAACTTTAGCTAATTTTAGTGGCTAGTAGAAGAGAACATGTATATAAATGAGACAATTGAGGGGATTGCCACAGTGTCTAAGGAGAGTCAAAAGCTGTAGTCGTAATAGTAGTATTTGGTATAAGAAGAAAGCTAGATTTTAGAAGTTCTTGGAAATAAAAGAGTTCAGACTGATTTTATTGAGTACATATAAAGGTTGAGGGAAATTGTAGAACTAGGGATGACACCAAGGTTTCTAGTTCAAATGTATGATGGGACTGCAGTATTATAAATTGGAGAAGAGAGAAACAGGAAAAAGTTTAAAGAAAAAATTGGCAGTTTTAGTTTTGGACATGCTGATTTTAAAGTTTTCTAAAATTTCTTTTGGTGTATTTATCAAATCTATAGTGTAGCATATGAATCAATCTCTTATAGGGGATCTGGACCAAGGATTTGAACTTAGAAGCCTTTTGCAAGTGCGTGGTCCTTGAACTACAGGTGTAGGTGAAATCACATAGGGGAAGGAGAATGCTAAGATAAAGTTGTGTGCTTAGGCAGTTTTGAGCAGTTGTTCAGAGAAAACAGGCTAAAGGAAGACTCATAGGAAAATTAGGAAAGCCAGGAAAGTGGGGTGATAAGGGGACCAATTCCGTAATTTTGAGAAGCAGGAGATAATCATCTGAAAGAAAGTCAAGTTGCTATCTACAGGTAAAGGTGAAAGATGTCTTCTGGATGTAGAAATTTAGAAGTTGTGACATTAGGAGAAGAAAATAAGAGCAGTGGAATAAGGGAGCAGATATCAAACTGTACTGTATTTTCAAGCAGAGAGTGTAGGTCGTGCTTCCAAGAACTTTGACAAAGGGGATAAGAAATTTGAATGATAGACTAGAAAAGAAAGCCCAGTGAAAGAAGAAGTTTTTCTTTTTTTTAAATCTTTTTAACATTTATTTATTATTATCATAATCTTGTTTTTTTATAAAAGAGTTTATTGGGAGAGTCTTACACACTTTGAAAGACTATCGAGAACAGAAGGCACAGAGGAAGGAGCCAGAAACTAACCCAGTCCTTCAGCGTCTCCAGTATCCTGTCTCACCATGTAGAACTTCTCCAGAAACAGAAACTCAGAAACATGGGTCTTGACAGAGCAGAATCTGGTTGATCCAGTTTTTCCAACCACAGATACTCTTCATTAAAATATGTTGTCTTTCTGGTTAGCACATTGCTTGGGGGTGGGTTGGGTAATTAAGGATTAGGTGAAGAGTGTGATCTAACTTCTTCATGTCTAAAGAATACATGCCAGATCTTAGGAAACAAAGATCAGAAGGAGATTTAGGAAAGAGAATAAGTGATATTATTAATAAAAAATTTTAAATGATACTTATCATGAATGCATTCATTTAAAAATTAATGTGTTGTCTATCATACAAGATTTTGAATTCAGCTAACTAGGTTTGTCCCTTACTAACATGGATAATTGAGGGCTTCTTGTTTCAACTTAAAATAAATGCGATTTTTAAAAATAAATGTTCAACCTTAAGACTTCTTTCGGGTTCTTTTTTCCCTTGCCTTTACAGGTAAAAAAAGAAGATATGTATTTTTAAAAATAATAATTCTGGACACATTTAGGTATCAAACCCAAACAAGAAAACTACAGAATATTGAGTAATGAGTGACTAATGTTTGGAAAGAGCCTTAAGTAGAATTTTTTTAAAAATTGAGCCCATTTTCTTCTTTATAAACAAGACTAAAATTTGATATATTTTACTATGCTGCCTATGAAGCCCTTTAAGACTTTAAGAATATTCTTTCTGTGTTATTTTTATGCAGGGGTATCATACTTTATCTGTAGTAAATGATTCTTTAAAATTAGTAAGTAAAATCGTATTCAAATGCTATAAAAGAGCTATCTTAAAAATCCTATAGTAAATCCTTTTTTAAACACAAGGAATACTTAAAAAACATTAGTTAATTTATTTATAAGTGTAAGAGGGCACATGCATTTGCCAGAGACAGACGGAGAGAAGGTGAGAGCACCATTTAATGGGTCATGGTCCTGTCTCAGTCCTTTCTTCTCCTTTTTTCATCCCGTTGGGATTTGGGGCATGCAATACACATGTACCTAGCATGTTTCTCAAGCTTCTAGGGACTTTAATTTGAACTGTGTTTAGTCATATGGGATCTGGTTCCCTTAGCCACTAGGCTGTGGGACTGGTCCCAAAGGGCATTTTAAAATGACTCTATTTAGGAGGTAGTTATTTTTGAAAGTCAGACTTTGTTGATGGGAATAGAAACACACCTACAATATATAGTGTATTCATGATGTGAAAATTCATCTGGGCATGTAGTGCGCCAGGAGGTCCCGGGGATCTCTCTTCAACAGTGTTTGGACGGAACAGATCCGGGAACTCTTCTTCTCAGCTTCCAACCACCTTCTAGTTTCTTCTCTAGTCGTCCTTTCTGAGACCATCTTCTAGGTCATCCCCTGCCTCTTGGGACCAGCCGACACCATTTTGTGGTTAGCTTCTCACTATGGACCAACCACGAGCTCCCAGATTCATCAGAACGATCCTACCGAGGTAGAGGCCGCCATGAACCGCAAGGTCAATCTACATCCACGGGCCTCTTACACCTACCTCTCGCTGGGCTTCTATTTCGACCCTGATGATGTGGCTCTGGAGGGCATGAGCCACTTGTTTCGTGAGTTGGCCGAGGAGAAGCTCCAGGGCACAGAGTGTCTCTTAATGATGCAAAACCAGCACGGCAGCTGCGCTCTTTTCCAAGATGTGCAGAAGCCATCTCAGGATAAGTAGGGTAAAATCCTGGATGCTATGGAAGCTGCCCTGGCCCTGGAGAAAACTCTGAGCCAGGCCATTTTGGATCTTCATGCTCTGGGTTCTACCCACACCACCCCCATCTCTGTGACTTCCTGGAGACCCACTTCCTAAATGAGGAAGTGGAAGTCATCAAGAAGATGGGAGACCACCTGACTAACCTCTATAGGCTAGGGGTGGGGGGGGGGAGGTGGGTCCCAGGATGGGTTCGGCGAGTATCTTTTCGAAAGGCTCACCTTGAAGCACAATTAGGGACCTGCACCTCTTGGCATCAGTTTCCAAGCCTCTTCCTTCTTTCTAACCCCTGGTGCCCTCTCTAATGCCTTGGAACAAATGGAAATAAAGCTTTTTGAAGGAAAAGAAATTCATATCTGGTATGGTGTAATGATATACACTGATTGAACATAAAAATAAATAAATAAATAAATAAACATACTTACAGTAGATAAAGTCCTACTATAGACAGAAATCAGAGTGCTCTAACCAGAGTCATCAAATTCACTTCAGTGGATCAAGCGCTGGTGGCAGTAATAGGTCCTGAAGATCATGGCTGAGATCTCCTTTACTCAATGCAACTCCACCAAGCCATTGGAAGACAAAGAGAGAAAGATGCTCTCAGAGTGCTTGTAAGGTGAACTGACCTAGGGAATATATATATAGTCCAGGAAGAGATGAGCCTCAGATATAATGACCTAGAAGCAAATGATAAACTCCTGTGGCATATAGATCTGTGTGAAGCAAGTCACAATGAGACCTCTTGGGCCAAAGATGACCCCATAACATGAAAGGTTGAGTAGCAGGTAAGGTTCTGTAAATGCAAGGTGTAGATAAAAAGAGAATTGATAGAGTTCTTTGATTTCTACAATCTCTAAATGTCACCCTTCATGGGTATCTTAGTGAAGTTAGGTATCGTATATACTCTAATAGCTCTATTGCTACATGTTATAAGCCTGATTGTTTTTAATTTGTCTGTGTTATTACCACTATCAACTCTTTTCCTTTCCTAGGTTTTCTATCTGCCCTTCCTTTTCTCTATTTTAATTCTTAGCATTAATATCACCTTCTGTCAGACAGCATTGTGACTTGCCTTCTGCCAGCACATTTGCTTTTGAACGGGATGTGGCTTGTTTTCTTCCCTGATGTGAAATATAAAACACTTGAGGGCCAGCAGGTGGCATGGAGGTTAAGGAACTGGATTCCATATGGCTGACTGCATCATTTGAGTCCTGGTCTAGCAGCTTGGAAATTATACTAGGCACATGTGTATGTGTGCCCAAAATCCTAAGAGGAGAATAGAAGTGAAAGAGTGATTTCTCAATTTCCCTCTCTTTTACGCTCTCTGTCAAGAACATACACCCTATGACAAAAACTAAAAAAGAGAACCACTTGGGAGAAATATCACATACATCTTATTCATACATTCACTTGTAGACTTTTAGCAATACCCTGATCTCAGTATTCATTCTGTATTTCCTGTTTTAAAATAATAACAAATAATATTTTCCATGTTCTAAAATTACTAAGGGACTTTATTACTAGTCTATTCATAATTTTACTAGAAGGAGTTCATATAAATTTTGCTTTTCAATAGAGGGAACTGATGCTCTAGAAGGTCACACGAGTCTGAGGAGGTAGACCAAAACCACTAGATATTCGTAGGGAATGAAGTACAATACACCTTCAAGTAAATTTACCAAATTCCTATAGTTAGTTTGAGAAAAACAGAAAGAGAGGTCAGAAATGAGAGACTAAATGTATTATAAAAGAAAAAGTGGCAGTAACAGCAGTAGTGGTGACATCTTAGACCACAAATCAGGCCTCTAGATAAATGTTTGCTGATTACAAGGCATTTAAAAATCTATCCTCCAACCATTTCCCAGGTTTATTTTTAAAAGAGCCCAAGATTGCAAAGAAAAGATTGGATATCCTGGGTCCATTTAGACTTGTGCAGGGCAAGAAGAGTTGGGCTTGATTTACGGCATTTGCTAGCATTAAGTTTCCTGATTTAAATAACTATAAGGCTTATAGTTGTGCATGCACACATATATTTATACAAACACACACACATAAACACACGTATTTATCTATAGATACACAATTCAATTTACTAAAAATAAAAATGGAAGCTATTTATTATTTTTATACCACTATTAAAATTACCTGGTGATCACGTTATATCTACCTAATGTTTTTTTCCAATAACTGAAACATATGTTATTGTTACAATAGATTAATCGTGAGTAAACACTGGCTGAATAATGCATTAATTAATCTTGAATGCAACTAATATTTAAAGAGCAAGACAGGGGCCAGCAGATGGTTTGGTGGTGAAGGCACTGAACTCTTACATAGCTGACCATGGTTTGAGTCCCCAACCCTGAGACTTGAAAATCATGCTGGGCACGTGTGTGTTAGTGCCTGAATCCTGAAAGCAGAATGGAAGAGAAAGGATTGCGGTATGACCAACCCCCTTGGTGGATGATTTTTCACTTTCACTCTTTTGGTATATCTCTGTCTCTCTCTGGTGAGAGAAAAACTAAAAGAAAAACAAAACAGAACAGGACCAACCCTCCCTCCAACTCCCTCTAGGTTGTAATTTTTTGGTATATGAAGATTTCCAATAAAGAAGGGATGTCTACTTAATTAACTGTGTGACAAATTCTAAAGAAATTATTATCTCCTACATCCCACCACCTTGTGACTGTTGGTTTTGGCCCCAGTCAGGTTGGTTATGAAACACCTGATGGGATCAAGGCCAGAAGTACACAGCACAGGGCAGCTCCGTGTTAATTAGTTAGCACCTATGCATATTTGAGGTGTGTTCAAGGGCAGTGGGGGCTCAAGTGATTGTATCTGCAGGTGTGGAATCTTTTTTGCTCTAATTTTAGTGCTGGTCTGGAACATAGTTTCAGTTCAGGCAAGACCAGGAACTTCATGTCTAGGCGCCTCCTCCAGGGAAACCTCATTATTGTGGCTGCTCTATTAACTCAGTACCTTTTGCCAACCATGGCATTCCAGGAGGGATAATAACAATTTATCTCCCTAATTTAGGAAGTTTGCAAGGGGAGAGCAATGGCCGTGTAGAATCACAAAATATCCTTTAAAGGGGAGGGATTTTGAAAATAAGCAATCAAGTAATAAAAACATCAAGACAAAATTAATAACTTATCCTTCAAGCATTCACAACTGTAGCAGTCTACATAGAGAAATTCCATTTGGAAAAAAGATTCCATGCTTACTTTATGTTTTTATGCTAATCTCTGAAAAGGAAAATCTGTCTTGAGCTTTTAGTGCCTAGTTGACTATAAGCGTATTGTTTAAGCTGAACACAAACACTAAATTATGTGTGCCATCAGACTAGGCTGGATTAGCTCATAGGCTTACAGGAACTCATAGGAAATACAATAAATACCACAACATACCCAATCACATATGGAGAAACTGGAACTCTCATCTTTATTGATGATTGGAATATGACATGGTACACCACCTAGAACACTGTTTGGCAGTTTCTAATTAGAAGATACCCCATGATTACTTCCTTTCACTTTTAGATATACATCCATGAAAACACTTCTATGAAAATAATCACAGTGGTTGTATTCATTGTAGCCTCCAAATGAAAACAACCCACATGTCCATCAACAGAAAAACAGGTAAAGCAGCTGTCATCATCCTTTCATGTTGCTATAAAGGAATACCTGAGACTGGGTAATTTATAAAGAACAGAGGCTTATTTAGCTCATGGTTGTGTAGGCTAGCAAGTCTGAGGTGGAGAGGCTCTACCTGGTGAGGGCTTTCTTGCTGAATCTTAACATGTTAGAAGGCATCCCATGAAGAGAGGGTATCAGATGGTGAGAGGTAAGAGCAAGTACAAAATAGAGCACAAAAGAGGATCCTCATGACATGGTCATGTCCAGTGTAAGCCTGGGAAAAGCTATACTATGCCCATTGGCTTAGAAATTTTCCAGAATGCACATGAGACCTTTGCTGGGGATATTTACCAAATATCTTTGGGGCAGACATTTTTATTTTTAAAAAAGGCTAAAATGCTACATGAAAAAGATTGAGATTAATTCAGAGACATTAGGCATAAAAATGTTTGTGACTTCAGCTATTCTCAAGACTAGCAAGTGTGGGCTTTGATTTATGTTAAGTTGGTAAGTGAATATTTATATACATGTGTGTGTTGTTGGGCCCCAAAGTCAAAGTGTAATGAGTTTGACTAGGTTTAACTGTCAGTTTTATTGTTCTAACCTTTGAGCACTCAGAAACTAACTTTCAGTTTAAAGACTTTCAAAATAGTAGGAGTGAACTTGCCAGGAACTTTACAAAATCCCACAGAAAATCCAGCAATAGTTGCCAAGAGATTGAATCTCATTGGCAGCAAATGACCATGCTCAGTAGGAGTGGATCCCCAAGTAGAGAAAGACCTTCTTTCACAAAGTCTTTCTGTTATTCTCGGAACCTCTAGAATGCCCAGACTGAGAGGTTTTAAGCTACAGAGTAGTCTAATAGAACTCTGCCAGCATGAAAGAAGAAATCTCAAAACAAATGACTTCTCCATTATAGCAATGTTTTGCAAATAAGAGACATGCACCCATCAGTTTAATTAACCTTCCCAAAGCAAAAGAGCAGGGGATTTGCCTGAATGTGAGTTTTCTGTGTCAACACTAGATGATAAAATGAAATTTTAGTCTGTCATCAATCCGAAGGCATGAATGGCAAGTTCTAGGGTGTTAAATTCAAAATGTCAAACTTATTCATATTGTAATAGAAGCTATCAGAGTCACAGGGAAGCAGAGTACTATTTATTTCAATGTTATATCTAGAAAACATTTCTGTTCCACCAAAACTATTGTTTTATTATACATTTTATCAGCATACAAAGCAATCTCATGAAAAAAATTGAAAACTTAAGAGAAGATAGTGTGTTATAGTGGAAAGAACATCGATATTGGAGCCAAATTGAACTGGCTTTGATTTTTTTCCTCATGAGTTATTAGTGACTTTTAATCAGCACAGGTTAGGTTAGGATGTACAGCTACCAAATCTTAGTAGCTAACAACAACGGTTATTTCCCATGCATGCTGCAAGTCTTATTTGGTTGGCTATGGATCTCCTTCATATTTTCTTCATCCTTAGAACCCTAAATAAAAAAGCAACTCATCTCTTGTTCTTGTTGTTGAGAACGTTGATGGTCCATGGAAGAGGGCGTTGAGGAATTTGTGTTGGATAATATAATGTTTCTGCTCACTGGTCTAAATAAGGCACATGGCCAACTCTGAGTCAGTGGGTCAGGACTGTTTAACCTTCATGCAGGGAGGCTCGTTGGAAATGGCAGAACATATTCTGTATATAACTCACTTCAGTGATCGTAGTGAAGTTGTTTCTCTAAATACCAATCTCCTCAAATTGGAGAACAAAGCTAGTACTTCCTGATTCACTGAGTCATTCCCAGTAAACAGATGAAAATTATCGATATTGAATAAGATCTGATATTGAATAATACTTAGCTTTTTTCCCCCTCCTTTGTAATGTCTATGGATGAATGCTAATTTACATACTATAAATTTCTGAGAGTTAAGAAATTAATTAGGTGTTTAAGTGATTTTATTAAGTCATAATTTCTTTACAACCATTTGTTGGTCACCAATTTTACTATCAGCCCTAGAAGTCATTAATCTGACAGAAATACAAGACCCCTTTTCTTAAAAATTATACTAACCTATGGAGAAAAATAAATATTAATACTTTGAATACAAAGTATAATAGCATTTCTATTTAACTTTGTATATGAAAATGTTATAAGAGAGAGTAGTATTATTAATCTCAATTTATAGTTAAGTAAGTTAAGTAAAAGTCAGAGAGTAAGATGTTGAAGTTAGAATTGCAGGGTAGCATCTTCGTTTGTTCAGGTTACCATAACAAAATACCCTCAGATAGACTGGGTGGCTTTAACAACAAAAATTTAATGTCTTAAAGATATGGAGATTGAGAAATTTAGGATCAAAATGCTGGTTGATTTGCTTACTGATGAGGGCTCACCCATGGCTAACTTCTTACTGTGTCCTTATATGGCAGAGAGACCGACTCTGGTGTCTTTTCTTCTTAGAAGGACATCAGCCCTATCAGATTAGAGCCCCACCCTTATCACTTCATTTAACTTTGATCACTTTCTCACAAGCCCTATCTTCAAAACAGTCACATTAGGGGTTAAGACTTCAACATTTTGATTTGGGGGTGACACAAATATCCAGTTTGTAAGATTCCACAACCTTTCACCCAAATTCATGTGTTTTTTCATATAAATACATTCATTCCATCTCAACAGCTCCCAAAACCTTAACTTACTCCAGAATCAACTCTAAAGTCTAAAGTTTCATCTAAACATCATGATGATCAAATACTGGTGTGACTTGAGGTAAAACTTCTCCTGAGGCAAAATTCTTCTCTAGCTGTGAGCCCATGAAACTAGACAACTTATGTGTTTCCAATATACAATGTTGGGATGGGAATAGGGGAGATATTTCTCTAAAAAGGGAGAAATAAGAGAAAAGGAAACAATCATGGGTCCCAGGGGGATAGCTCTTCCCCTATGGTTCTCTCTGAGTCCTGAACTCTGAAGCATGTGATATTTTCAATGATGGATTATAAGCAAGGTGACAAAGTAGATAAGCATATTTCGACAATAGCCTGCTTCCTCTCATAATTAGTTAAGTAAGGAAGTATCTTCATTAGAAGCTGGAATCCTGACATTCTCTAGGGCCAGTTTTCTATGAGGCAATTTTTACTGTCTCTTCTGTATTGTCATCCTAACCATGCTCCAACTAAGTTTTTTTAATTTAATGTTTATTTATATATCTATTTTTTAATTGTATTTTCAAGCACCAGGTCCAGGACTTGAACTGCAGTTGGCCATGTGGGAATCCAGCACCTTAACTATCATGCCACCTACTGGTCCCACCAGTTATGTTTCTTAATATTTCCCAGTGGAAGCCCATCCTCTCAAAGTCAGTCTCACAATAGAAGTTTTATTCCAAACTGCCCTGAAGGATCTTTTAGCAGCTCCTGCTCCACAGGGTTGTACATTTAAATCATCACTTTCTGGTTACAAGGCTCTTTACCTTCCTCATATCATCCAAGAAAGTGCAATGGTGGGACTCTTAAGATGTTTCCTCTCCTGAAATGACTCAGATGATTTCACAGAGAAAATTGATGATGCAGACGAAGGCCCTCAACTTCCTGTTGCTTACCCAAAATGCATTTGCTTTTATGTTCACCCAAGGTTTTTCCAACCCCTCTCAAGAGAATGAATGTCCTTCTCTCTGTTTAAGGCCAAATCCTTTTCCTAGATATTCTTAGTCATTTTAATTTACAAACAGATCTTGTATACAGGATGGAAGAAAAGAGTGAATAAATGACCAGTCCATTTTATTCTGTCCTCTCAGAAACCTCACTTCATCAATTATTTCCTCTCCTTTCTATTTTTTTTTTAATTTTTATTTCAATACCTCTTTCTTCTCAGAGGATAAACATTTCCATCTTAAAACATTAGAACAAGCCCACCATGGCTGAACTTCCTTTTTTGTTAACATCCATTCTCCTCCTTGTCTCATGGTCCGGCTTCACTGCCCATATTCCCTGATGTTGCCACCACCTGCTAGTTCATCCCCACTTCATCATTCTAGACTTTAATTTGGCTGCTGCCCTCATTATCCTCATATTTTCTCTTTCTAAAGTCACTAATGAACTCTCTGTTGTTATTTTTGGTGAACGATGTTCAGCCTTTACTTCTCTCTCACATTATCCTGATTTACTCTCCTCTCTGGGTGATTTTCCTCTAGTGATCCCGGAAACATGGGCTTTACTCAGAGTCCTGTGCTCAGGCTACCTCATTTCTCACTAGACAACTTTTCATATTGATCTTATCCTCTCATATTTTTCTTTGCCACCTCTCTGTGAAGTTTCCAAATCAACGTCTCCAGTCCCCAGCTGTCTTCTTCCAGACTTACACCCCTATTTAATGAACACCTTTCTGGAGCTCCACAGATGCTTCAAACTTAGCGTGGAAAAAACAAGAACTCAGCATCTTCCCCTCTCCATGCTTCTCATGTAGTTGCTTTTTTCTGTTATATTTAGTGAAAGTGCCGCCACCATGTAGTTGCTCCAACTGGAGCCTGCCTTCCATCTCGTCTCCTCCAATCTCAAATCTTAAACCCACCTCCTCGCTATTTCTATTGGTGTTTGCCTTTCATAGGCTCTTATATATCCTTTTAGAACAGAGAAAGTCCTGTAAAGCTTTTCCCTAACTTAAAATTTTCTCACCTCAGTTCATTCCCATTCTGATGCTGAAGAGAAATTTCCAAAAGGCTGTCTGACTAGATTCTTAGTCTTCGGGCAGGCAACATGCAAAGAAGCCTTTGCAAAGTGCAGAACACCCTCTTTTATCTGACTCAGTCTCATTTCCTACTATGCTCTTCTCTTTCTTTCACATTCATCTCTATTTATTTCCCTTCCTCATATTCGCTTTCTTCTTTAGAGCTATGCACCTCCAAGTGGCCACGCTTGGTTTCATATTTGCACCAACACTTCCCTTCGTTCTGCTTACATGGTCTCTCTTCCCTTTCTTCACAACCCTCTCAATGCCTCTACTGCGATAAGAAACGAAGCTGGCCGCCATCACAGGTGTCCTAGCACTCTGTGCTTGTATTTTATATCATACACTTAGGATTGTTTACACCTTCATCTCCATCACTGGAATGAGAGCTTCTGGAGGTGGGGGCCTGAATCTGATGTGCTTCTCTATCCACAGTGTTAGAATAAAGACAGTACTAAATACAGCAGCGGTGTCACATGAATGTGGGAAAGAGCTACTTATCCATTGTGGGTCTTGACAGGACATGTAGTTGGCCAGGAGGGGCCTTAGGTGCTTCTGAACCCTGTTCTGATTTGGAGGACTGGCATAATTTTATGGAAAACGACTTAAAATAGTTGCAGTGCTGGGCCATCTCTGTGGTGCAGTACTAATGCATTGCTCAAGAGAATTGGAATCTCATATGACGACCAGGGTTTGAATCCCTGATCTGGTTGCCTTGAAACAAATCAGAAAGGCACGTGAGTGTCCAAGATACAAGGGCTGGAGGATTTGAAGTAGGACACTGTGGCATGACCAGATCCTGTGAAGGGTGCTCATCGCCCCTTCTCTCACTTTCACTGTCACATGTCCATGTACACATTGTATCATGAATAAAGAAAAACAAAACCCAAGAACAGCTGCAGTATTGATCTTATTTTATACAGAAGATACTAAAAATCCCTTGAGCCCCAAGTTCACTGTCTAGCCCATAGTATAAGGTGGATAAATATTTGACTAAATTAATGAATGAACAATAGAATAACTTGAAATATTAATTCTACTCTAAAATAGCCCAACAAGGAGAGTATCCCATTAAAGAAGGAAACATACTCTAGTGCAAAGGTGGGATGGAATATATTTCTTTTTTTCTTATAACAAAATTAGAATTTATTCACTGTTTGAGAATTATTCGCATTGTTCTTGAAACAATCATTTGCTCAAATCCCTTTCAGGGCACTTTTCATGTTGATTCTAAATGTATTTTGTGTGTGTGCTCCTTGTTTATTTTCCTACATCTGTGGAAAGGAAATATTGTATCTACTTCTCATTTCAGCTTTCTCAGAACTCCCTTCCTACAGTCCTCAAGGACATGCACCACACCAAGGTTAACTATTTCCTGACAAACCCAGAGCATATGTTCACACAGACAAGAAGGAAGTTAGAATGACAAAGCTCTTTAAGGTAAACATGTTTGTGGTTGAGATTTCATTTCCTTGGAACTGAGGTTTTTCTTTTTCTTTTCTTTTTTTCTTTTGTTTTTTGTGGTGAATTTAATCACATCTGAATAGATAAACTTTTTAAACTTAAAATTTTGGCTAAACTAATCTAAGAAAAATATTTTGAGGAAAAAACATGACTAAAACTGATTATTGACTCATAAACTCAAGAACTTGATCAGTTATAATACAGCAACTTATAAAAAAATGCATCAACCTGTTTTGGAAGCAGATGGTACTAGATATGAACCAGATAAAGTTGATATTGAGTTACTTACGATCATCACAATTTTTAAGATTATGGGAATGTATTAAAAAAAAAAACAAAGACTAAAGATGTGTGAAGAATGCTTTCATTCTTATTGTGAGTTTAATATTATCTGAAAATTGTGAAGTTATGAGTAGTTCTCTGTAATTGCCACAATAAAGATAGTGTACCTTGTATACACTATAAAAGTCATAATTCTTGTCAAATGTAATACATCCCTTATGCATAAAATACTCAAGTATATTGGTGCATGTAGTGTTTTTTTTCCTCTCATATTTTAGTGTCAAACAATATATACTGTGTTTTCTGAACCAATATTTCTCTTGACCTGCAGTTTTGTGAAATTTTTCATTTATATTAAATAGTAATGAAAAGAAAGAAACTGCCACATCTAAGACTGAAAGTAGGAAGAAGTTAAGACAAAAGGAATTCTAAAAATAAAAGCTCATGGGCTCAATTCAATACTATAGGGGTGGGCCCAGGAATCTATATATTTATGAACTCTCTAGGTAATACTGAAGCATAGCGAGCCTTGTGAAACACTGGCAAGAATGCAATTGTCTGCCTGGAATTCAGTTCAACATCTGCCAGAATGTTCTGAAGTGCTGAGTATGGATGCCAAACAGTGTTCCTGGCCAGGGACAAGGGATAAGGGAGCAGGTGTTTCCCTCTTCCATCCTTCATGTGGTGATAAATATTTCTGAAGTAGGTGAGACATTAACTGGCTGCTAATGCCTAGTTCACCCTCCTTGAAACTGTCAGCTGGCAGTTGGTGGAAAACATGGAGAACTTTTCCATGTAAATTATCATTTAGAGTTGAGGAAGCATTTCTGGAGATGTTATGTTACGTGGCAAGGTCACAAAGATAGTTCTGGAAAAATTTGGAAATACCAGTAGAATTCAAGTCTTTGGAGGCTTAATTTAGTGCTTCTTCCATTTTTAAAAAAAATATTGTTTTGCAATCAGACTTCACCATAATATTTCAGCCTCATTTCCTAGCACTTTTTCTAAAAACACTTTTACTTTCCTCAAAGCCCGGTTTACATTATAATACAGTAGACATCATTTGTTATGTCCTCCCGAAGCCTCTTCTTCCTTCTTTCGGTAAAAGCCATTCACTTTTCATTGTGACAAGTCACTTTCACCTTCACTTTTGCCTGAATTGAGTGTAGTTAACCCCTGTTTCTGGCCAGAGGAACAGGGCATGACCGAAAGCAGGTTGCTTGAAGACTGAGTGGTTTGGAGAATTGAGGGTTTGAGACTCATCTAAGCCAGTGAGAAGCAGTCAGAGCATTTGCTGGAAACACTGGGAAAACAAAACAAAACAAAACAAAATACGCTTTCTCCACTGTGCTCCTCATAGACAGGAAGTATCTGTTGTTGTTAGTGGCCAGATTTGGCCTTCACTGGAGAAACCCAGCATGCAAATAAAATCATCATAGAAAAAGTCATGAAGTTACATGAAGACAGACTGATTTCTGATGTTATAACAAGAGTACCTGGATCCAGTTATGCCAATTCTAGAATTATTCCTGGATTTTTCAGTAATGCAGTCAATAATTTGACTTTTGGCTTAATCCAGTTTGATTGGATTTTTATTTGAAGATAAGAGAGATCTTGGGTAAAGTACTTGCTTTTGTCATTTTGCAGCCACTCTACCGAGCACCAAATATATTTTTCTCCTGAAAAGCAATTCATTAGAAAAGACACAAAAGAATTACCTGAGTTACGATGCTTATTATTCATGTAAACCAATTGCCTGGTTATCAAGAGACCTTCCTTGATGTTCATATGCTAAGAATTTGAGAAATTCATAACCTCTGAGACACTGGACAAAGGCCCCTAACACGTCATTGAACAAATAAAGATTCTTGCTTTTGAAACCTTGAGCTTTTAATTTAGGACAAGATCACTAAATAAAAAAGAAAAGAAAAGCTAAGCATGTAAATCATTCTGTGGATTAGAAGATGATAAATACTATGTGAACAATCAAAACAAAGTAGGCAGATCCAGGCTCTAGGCTGGTTCTCACAGTAATAGACTGCAGTGAATCCAGGGTCTAGACCCTCCATCGTATACCCTGACATCAGGTTGGCACCTGTAGACCTAAGAATCAGGCCTACTGCTATAGACTCGATCTCCAGGCTTGTTCCCGTAGATCTGGACACCAAGTTTGTTTCAGAACCAATCCAGTTGCAATGGAATCAGATTTGAGGCTCATCCCAGAAACAGGTCAACCTCATGGATACAGTTTCCAGATCCTCCCCATATACCAGGCTCCAGATACATACCTAAACACAGTTAACAGATCCTCTCTAGTGGATTCAACATAGGACCGAAAGTCCTAGCCAGAGCAAGTAGGCAAGATAAGGAAATAAAGGACATTCAATTTGGAAATGGAGTAGAATGGTTTATTTGCAGATGATATACTTTTATATAGAGAAAACTCCAAAGACTCCACCAAAGCACTGTTAATAGACTAAGTTAAGTTGCAGAACACAAAATCAACATACAAAAATCATTAGCACTTTTATACACTAACACTGAGCTATCAGAAAAGATCAAGAAAACAATTCTATATACAATATCAGGGGAAAAAAAGTCAAGAAGAATCTTAATTAAGGAGATAAAATATATCTATAATGAAAACTATAATACGCTGATGAAGGAAATTGTAGAAGACACAAAAAAATGGAAAGATATCCTGTGTTCATGGATTGGAAAAATTAATATTGTTATATTTGTACAATCCAAAGTGACCCACAGGTTCAACACAAACCCTTTAAAAGTTCCAATGACGTTTTTCACAGAAGTTAAAAAAAAATTCTGAAATTTGTATGGGACCACAATAGACTCTGAACAGCCCAAAAATCTCAAGCAAAAAAGAAAAAAATCTGAAAATATCACACTACATGATTTTCAAAATATACTGCAAAACTATATAGTAATAAAAAAGTTCATGTTACTGGCACAAAAACAGACATACATTAAAAAAAAAAAAGATTAGAAAGCCCAGAAATAAATACATGAATGTATAGTTAACTGTGGCAAAGGTGCCAAGAACATGCAATGGGAAAAGGACAGTCTTTTTGATACATGATGTTTGGGAATCTGTTTATATGTATGAGAAAGTGAGATTTTTACACCCTTATTTCAAACCATATAAAAAAATCACCACAAAACAGATTAAAAATTTAAACACAAGGCTTGAGACTATAAAACTACGAAACTGTAAAGCTAATAGAAGAACACAGTGGAAAAATTTCTTTTTTTTTTTTTACTTTTTTTTTTTTTTTTGGAGAGATTTTCGCTATAGGGCACGTGCGCTCGCCAGACAGACAGAGAGAGACATAGAGACAGAAAGCGAGAAATCACCCCCCAGGGGGGATGGTCACGCCGCAATCCCTTCTCCTCCATTCTCCTCTCGGGATCTTGGGCACGCACGCACACGCGCCCGGCGTGAGTTCTAAGCCACCGGGTCCGGGACACGAACCGCGGTCGACTACGTGGGAGTCCAGCGACATAGCCATTACGCTAACTGCTGGTTCCCACAGTGGAAGAGTTTCTTGACATTGATCTGGGTAATAGTTTCTTGGCTATGACTCTAAAAGCACAGACAATAAAAGCAAAAAATAGACAAATGGCCTTGCATCAAAATGGAAAGCTTCTGCACAGAAAAAGAAAAAAATATATCAATAGAGAGAAGAGACAACGCAAAGAATAGGTGGAAATATTTGGAAATCATGTATTATAAAATATGTAAGAGATTCAGACAACTGAAAAGCAGAAAACAAATAACCTAATTAAAAAATGGGCAAAGGAGCTGAATGGACATTTCTCCAAAGATGACATACAAATGGCCAACAGGTATATAAAAAAAGACTTGACATCATTAATCACCAAAGAAATTCAAATTAAAACCACAATGAAATATTACCTTCCACCTGTTAGAAAGGCTATTACCCAAAGACAAAAGGTAGGTATTGATGAGGATGTGGAGAAAAGGAAAACCTTGCACATCATTAAGGGGAAGGTAAATTAGTGCAGTCATTATGGAAAACAATATTGAGGTTCTTCAAAAAATTGAAACTAGAACTACCATCTTATCCCCTTCTAGACAAAACTAACTGAAATAGTCACTGAAGAATGAATGAATAAGTAAAATGTGGTACATTTCTGTGCATAGGAATACAATGGAATACTATTCAGCCTTATAAAAGAAGGAAATCCCAACATTTGCATCATTAGGATAAACCCAGAGGACATTATTTTAAGTGAAATAAGCCATGTAGAGAAAGACAATTACTACATGATCTTACCTACATGTAGAACTTAAAAATGTCAAACCCCTTGAAGCACAGAGTAGAATGGTAGTTGTTAAGGGCTGGGGGAGTGGTGGTTTGAAGATGGGGGAAATGTTGGTCAAAGGGTACAAAGTTTTATTTAAGTAAGATGATTATGTTCTGGAGATCTATGGTATAGCATTGTGAGTATAATGAATAGTAATTTATTGTACACTTGAAAAAGTAGTAAAAAAGACAATATTAAATAGTAATAAAAGATAAATTATTGGAGTATACCATTACCTGTATTTTCATTCATAGTGCTCACAGAGACCCAACAGTAGGACAGTGGTAGCACAAGACCCACATGAAAAGGCATCTGGTTTGTATCCCAGGGCCTACCTGTACACAGCAGGTATGCATGCACATATGCCTGTAACTTAGGTTGGCAAAGGCTGGAATTAGATCATGACAGGAAGACCCTGTTAGGAGAGTGTCTCTCTCTCTCTCTCTCTCCACATCATGAAAGAAAGATATATGTAAGCTTAAAAATATTTAGTACTCATAAAACCAAAGAATAATCACTAT
>NW_006160040.1:8794716-8828068 GCF_000334495.1 Tupaia belangeri chinensis | reverse complement strand
AAACATCATAGCAAGGGTCAAAAGGCACTAAAGAAATTAAATGAGTTATGATACATGAAAATAATTTATAAGGTAATAGTATTAAAGTATTTTTCTGAAATTGTTATGTAAAGATGAAAAGTCCTTGTTTTGTAAAGATGAAAATCTGATGGTTTTTTCTTTTTCTTTCTTTCTTTTGTTTTGTTACAGAGTGTGCACACTCAACAGACAGAGACAAAGAAAGAAAGAAAGAGAAAGTGAGAAAATTATCTCCCCTCTGCCCTGCCACCAGGGGGGATAGCCACACTGCAGTTCACTCTCCTCCTCTTCCTCATGTGTGTGAGCATGCCCAGTGTGATTTTCAAGCTGCTAGGTTAGATTTCTAATAACACTGCTAGCCCTGTGGCATCTAGCTGCCTTATCCTCTGTGGTACTTGCTGGCCCAAAATGTCTAATTTTTCAAATTTTTCTTAAAGTAGAATTTAACCTGTTTAGTATTCTATTTAAAAAAATTTTGGGGGGGGTTGTATTGATACATATACATAAATATATTAATAATAGCTAGTAACAAACTAATAAAATGTAAGCTGACTTCCAAAAACAACAACAAAGTGAACCTAATAAGGTATCTTGGAAATACTGGGCTTAGGGAGGGTTGCAATTCAAAGTAGGCCTACACAGAAAAGTAACAACTGAGCAAAGGCTTGGTGATGAGAGTTAGGCAGGTGACCATCTAGGGAAAGGGTGTTTTAGCTTTCAGAATAAACAGTGTCAAGAAGGAAAGGGATTGTGCCTATATTCCAGGAACAGCAAGTAAACCAGTGTAACCAGTGTTGCTGCGCTATAGTTAACTAACAATGGAGAAAAAAGGTCAGAAAGATCACAGAGGTCAAATAAGTAATTTACAGCCAAATGTGAGCACTTTGTCTTTTACTCACTAAAATGGATAGCAAGTAAGGTGTTTTAATTTTTAATTGAGGAGGAAAAACAATGACATAATTTGATCTGCATTTAAAAAATGCTCCTGGGGGCTGGCAGATGACATCATGGTTTCATCATTGGACTCCAATGTAGTCAGTCACGGTTTGAGTCCTGGATCAGGCAGCTTAAAACTCACATGGGACTTGTATGCACAAAATCCCAAGAGGAGAATGAAGGAGAAAAGATTTTTGCATGGCCATCCTCTCTGGGGGATCTGGGGTGGGGTGGTGGTGATTTCTTGCTTTCTGTCTCTCTGTCTCCCTCTGTTTCTCTGATAAGTACAGGAGCCCTATAGCAAAACTCTTTCTCAAAAAAAAAAAAAAAAAAAAAAAAAAAAGCTTCTGAGTGCAGCATTAAGAATAGACTTTAGGAGTTAGCGGGTGGCATAGTAGTTAAGGCACTGGAGTCACACATGACTGATGACAGTTTGAGTCCTGGACCCACTGCCTTGAAACTCATGCCAGGCATGTACATGTACATGCCCAAAATTTGAGAGGAGAATGGAGGAGAAGAGATTGTGGGGTGGACATTTCCCCCTGGAGGATGCTTTCTCACTTTCTCTCTCTCTGGCGAATGCATGCACCCTATAGCAAAAATCTCTGAATCTCAAGAACAGATTTTGGGAGTTGGCCCCATACTGTAGCACTTACATGCTATGCAGAATAAGGGAGACTCCACGTGGTTGACTATGGTTTGAGTCCTAAGTCCTGCAACCTGAAAATCATGCTAGACACATGTGAGTGCCCAGAGTACTGACAGGATGTAGAATTGGAGGAAAAAAGGTTGTGGTGTGATCAGGTCCCTTGGGTGTTGAACTCTTTTTCCCTCTCTTTCTCTTTCTTCTCTCTCTCATGTCTTGTTTGTCTTGTCTATTGCTCTTTCATATACATGTACACATGCCCTCTGGCATTAAAAACAAACATAGACAAGGGTAAGGGCAGAAACAATGAGACCAGTTAGGAGGCTGTGGCAGATGTCCATGAGTGCTTAGCTCCACCCTGTCTTCCAAACTCCATTGTATGAAGGGGCTAGATGCTTGCAAACTTCTACTCTTTGATTCCCTTGCCAGCTGGTTTCCAAATAGGGTCTGCCAATGAAAAGCACTGTGGAACCATGGCAGTTGGAGGAAGGGAGAAGTCACTTATTCTGCTCTGGTTATACCACCAGTTGTGCTGGCAGTGGGAATAGTGCATAATTGAGCATCTGGAGAATAGATAAACCATCAACTGACATGGAGACAAATGGAAATGGAGCACATTTGGACAAGAAGGGGTTTCCTGTGCATGGAGGGGAAGCAAGAATTAAATTTCGGACATGTTAATTTTGATTATCAGATATCCCAGTGAAGATGTCCCTAAGTAGCTATATAATGTGGAATTCAAGATCTAGGCTAAATTGCAACCCTCCTCATTCCCAGCGTTTCCTACTATACTCACTTTTTTTTGTTGCTTTTGGAAATCAGGAACAAGGATTAAGCTGCAGATTCATTTTGGAAGTTAGTACTATCATTAGTAAATAACAGAAAAAAAATCACTTGAGTCCTGAATGTTTTTGACATTCAAAGCCTAGTAGAAGAGATAGAAAGGGAGTCATAAATGAAGCAGGAAAAAGACCAAGAGAAAGAAGCAGTGATCAATAATCAAACTGGTGGACAAGTCAAATAAGATGAGAACTGAAAATCAACAGCTGGATTTAGTAATGGAAGTCATTGATAGCCTTGATAAAAGTAGTTTTTATTGACTGTGGGGGTGAAAATCTTGGCAGCAGCTTCTTATTAATTCACCAATTCATTAAAAAATATTTATTGGGTGTCTGCTTTGTGCCAACCATTGGGAATTTGAGGTGAACAAGAAAGACATTAACTTGGTTCTCTTGAAGTTAGATCATTTTACTATAATAATAGGCTATGTTTTAATAAAGGGATAAACTTCAAAAGAGACACTTATTATTTGTGTGCATGCACATACACATACATATACTCTACAGAATGAAGAAACCAAGAAAGATAGGCTGAAGGAAGTTTGCCATGAAAACCATAGAAGACACTAGAAAAGACACTGCTTTTGTGAGTGAGGACTTGTTAAATGCTGTGTATTTGGTGAACTGAAGCATTTGGCATCTTTAAAAAGGAATTATTGACTCTCTTTTTGTTTTTAAGTTGGGAAAGTATTTGACCAGGTGCCATAATTTGATTTTAATCTGATTTTATCTCTGTAGTGCTTAGATAGTTTAATTGCTGGTTTGATCAGATGCCTAGAATAGAAATTGCTGGAGAAATAACACATTGCATTCTCATAAGTAGAATTATTTCCATGGATCCTCTCTCTTGAATACAAGTGGTAATTCATGACTCTCTAAGGATTAGGATTTGCAAAATAGTATTTTGTTCATCTAAATATTGTTTGATAGGAATCATGTAAAGCGATATCTGAAACCCTAATATTTTCTTAGATAAGTTTTGGCACAAAGTCCTGTGCAAATTAAAACAACTGAAACTGAACAAAATTTAAGTGGCAGATACCCTAATGTTTCATTATAGTCTGGTTCTTGAATGTCGGTCTTCTTTAATTCTCAATTACAGAGTAATCACTAGAAGATAATACAAGTTGGTAGGCTTTAGAGTTATTTATTTTCTTTTTTCATTTTTTAAATTTAAATTTATTTATTTACATTCATTCACTATACATCATTACAGTATACAAAAATGAGATTTTCTATCCAAAATACACTGTATATTGGCTTAGTCAAGCACATCAACATACGTGTTATCATCAACAAATTATTTTCCATTTCTTGTTTCCTGTATATTTTGCTTTAGAGTTATTTCTATATAACCATGAAGCATTTTATGAAGTACAGAGACATTTTACTCTTGCAAGCACAATACAATATATTTAAAGTGCATCAATGTTTTAAGTATTCTATTTGAAAATAGGTAATTCTACAAAAAGGGTATTAATAATCTCTATACAAATGCTCATAGGCCAGTGATGATGTCACAATGTATGACCTCTTCGAAGTCATCCTACAAAAAACTTCACAAGCATTGGCATCATCCATTTTGAACCGGATTATTAATAAGTAGGTGAATACAACTTACTCCCACATTTGGACAATCTGAAATGAAAATAATTTTTATTCCAAACACGGGCATTTCAAGAAGGTAATTTCCTGATGGGAATAATTAGGACATGGGTGGCAGAGTCAGAAAACAGGGCACTATTCTTTAAGAAAAATAAAAAAAGCAGTTAAGTACTTTGAAAACTATGATCAAAATAATTAATTCTATTATCTAATGTATCTGGAATAAAATAAAAGCTTCAAGTATTAATAACACAAAAATCACTTGGTAAAATCAGTAAGCCTTGGTGATCTTCATGGTCTGGTTTTGGCGAAGAGGACTTGAAATAAGCAGAGACACAGTGTCATATGGCTAAGGTGTTTTTTCATGTTTTCTTAGATTTCAATAACTGAGACCATGGAATTAGAGGCTAGAATAAAAATGTCTTAGGTTTGTTTTGTTTTGTTTTGTTTTTGTTCTGTTGACTTTTCTATTGGGATTTTTTTTTTCCTCTTTTCTTGAAATGAAGAAGAAAAGTTGTTTCCAGGAATATCAGGCCTTATTTGAGCTAATGCCTGCCTCCATGCGTAATTTCCAATTAGACAAATCATTAGCTAATAAGACAACATTATTTCATTTGTCAAGATTTGATTTGTGGGGCAAAATAATAGAAATATCTTCTTTTTTTCAGACTGTCCCTCGATGATTATTAACTTATGTTTGGCAGTGTGTTCTGCAATGTCCTCATCTCTTAGGATGAGGAAATGGCTCTGTGTTCACTTGCATATGAGTGTTCCCTTAGCTGAAAAGATGAATATAAATTATAGTTTGAAAAGGACTTTTTATTATTTAAATATGGGAAGAGAATGGTTTTTGCTAGTTTCAGTTGAGTGCTTAGAAAGCATAACATATCTCTCTCTTTTTTTAAAAAAAGTTTATTCATGATAGACAGCCCATGAGTGAGAGGGGCGGAGAGATAGAGAGACAGAAGCATACTTCATCACACTGCAGTCCCCTCACTGCGGCCTTCCGGCTTATCATGATCCTGGGTACATATGTTTGGTGTGTGTTCAGGCCCACTTGGGAATCTAAACCCGTGGTCAACAATGTGACTTCCAGCACTGCAGTTCAATTTGCTACTGATTGTATCGCCTATGCTGGGCCACATAGAATCTTTTGTTAAACCCAGTGAGATCTGTTTCAAAATTTTATTTCTTAGAATCAAGGGGTTCTACAAAGTGCAGGGAAGAAGGAAAAGGAGAGGCTCAGATGTGTATTCTTCCTAATTTCAATCAAAGTCAGCCTGCTTTTAGTGCTTTTAGCCAGTAATATGGGACCAGCAGATGGCACAATGGTTACATCTCTGGACTCCCATGTAGTTGACAGCAGTTCAAGTTCAGGCCCCAGTGGCTTAAAACTCACACAGGGCGTGTGTGTGCATGCCCAAAATCCTGAGAGGAGAATGAAGATAAAGAGAGTGTGGCATGGTCATTCTCCCTGGGGGTGATTTTATTTTTCTGTCTCTCTCTCCAGCAAGCGCATGTACCTTGTAGCAAAAAATCTCTCTTTAAAGAAAAAAAAGTAATATTTTACATTTGAAAACAACACTGTAAAATGGATTTGTGACTTTAAAGATTAGTTTGACACTTAGAGAAGAAAGCCTTATCAAATGAAGAAACAATATGGAGAGAAGTTGAGATTAGAATCCAGACATAGGAGAATGTGTTAATTAACACAAATCCATTCTTCCTCTTCCTCTTCTTCTTCTTCTTCTTCTTCTTCTTCTATTTTAGTAATAGAATCTTGGCCAACAAACACTCCTCCCATTCTAGCTGATCAGAAGGCCATTCGACTAGAAGCCATATATCCCAGCTTCCCTTGAGATATCCCTGAGCCACATGACTAAGCCCTGGATTTTGATGGCTTTGTTTTCTCAGTTTTTAAAATAGTAGTTCAGTTTTTACCCAAGGTGACGTAACAAAGGTTATGAGATTAGTTTCTTCAGAAAAGCTAACATATATTATAGAGTTTAATCTTCAATTTAATTGGGATTAATTTCATCTTTTCCTTGAAATAACATGGTAAAGACATAGATCACACCGATCAGTGCTCTGTAGGCTAAAATAGATACATTCCAGTCATTATTGTCCTTGATATTTGAGATAACACAGATGTAGGGAAGGACGAAAGGCGTAAACACATCTACATAAACAAACAGGCAGGAATGAAGAGGTGGAGCTGTTAACCATGGAATATTACGACACAGATGACGAGCAGTTAGTGCACACTGAGGGGGAAGTGTGAAAAGAAGAGCAATTCAGGCTAAGCAGTGTCTGGGGAAATTCTCCTATTAGTCATCATTTCATATTTCTGCTGTATCTTTCCTGTAGCAGCTTCTGAGTCTTTACAAATACCAACAGATTTCTTGCTGACACTGGTGCTCATATTCTACTGCTTCCCAGACATTATATTGTGGTCTCTTCTTCAAGGGTTTCTCAATACTTATGACAAAATTGCCATTGGGTTTCCTGTCATCACCACAAACTGCACGCATTAAAACTCAAACTCTCTTTCTTCTCCTAGAGGTTGTTTGCCCAGTCTGTGACCTGCTTGCGAATATTACATGTTTTCATCTGTCTGAGATTTTCTTTGACTTTTTTTTCTCCTTCATCTGTCTAGCCAATGTTGACACGCCCTTCTTTTGTTCCTTTAAACTGGTTTTTAGATTCAACTGTGACTCTGTTCTTATGGCCTTTCCTTAATTGGGGACCAGAGCACATCAACATGACTATAGTTTACAATCTTCTATCTGACCCAACTAACTTGGTCATAAACAAATTCTATTTGTTTTCTTTTTTTTCCTTTTATTTAAAAAAAAAATTTAGTTTCATTTTCTTCCATACATTCATTCTCAGATTTGTCTTACAAAATGGATATTTCAACAGGTGAACATTTCTCCCTAGTACTGTTAAAGAAACTACAAATATCTTCAACAGATAATACCACACCTCTTTGTGCCATTAATGGTACAAATTCTATTTGTTTTCACATGTCAAAATCAGAGAGAATTCTCTAAAAACTGCCTCTTCAAGAACCCATAATGTGTGGTTCTGATTTGTCAACAGCCCACATTCATCGACCTTGACAGACCTTCCATAATATGACCTTAACAAAATGTGGTGAACCCTGACAGCCCTTCCATAATATGACCTTAACAAAATGTGGTCTGGGTAGTGGGCAATACAGGCTTTGGTGTCCTACAGATGTGGCTTGAAATTCTAGCTCCTTTACTTATGGGCTCTGTGTATGTCTATTTTAAATTTCATTTTATTATCTGTAATAATATGATGGTGATTCCCCACTGGTACTGTTTTTCAAGATGTATAAAGTAAGATAACACCAGTAAGGTATGTAGATATGTAGAATTGTTCAAGCTCATGTTAGAGACCTAATTCATGTATTTAGCCTGATCTTCGAGTCAGCATGCCGTCTGGTCTCACTAGATTCCTTGTTCTCTAGTGCAGCTTGCTCCCTATTTTTTAGTGTCTGCACTTTTAGTGTCCTTCATTCTTAATGTCCAATTGCAGTCCTTTCCTCACTCAGTCTTCTCTGAATTCCTTTTGTTTCTCTAATACTTGATGTTTTCAGCTACACTTGAAATGTACCTGAGAAGTGGAAATCATTTCTTGTACTTTTTTTCTACTCTCTTTTCACTTGGCTAGTTCTGGTCACATATCTGCTCAACACCTATTAATAGAAGTATTAAAATAAAAGGATTTGGAAATATTATTAAAACAATTTCTAATTGCTACTTTAAGAAAAATTGGGGGACACATGTCCTCAGGCAGCTTGGATGTTTTCATGACCTCACTTTGTCCCTTTTTAATACTATTTTTCACATGACATGACTAAACTTGAGAGTGATTCATTATGTGATGGTCAAACAGCTAACCAAGAGAGGTGGTTGGAGCTGGATATTGAAGGGGGAAGAGAGCAGGGGGAAAAGTAAAGATGCCAAGTTAAGAGAAGAAATTAAGGTAGGGAAAAGTACATTAAAATATACTGAGCAAATAGCAGGGACTCTGCATGATTCTTGATGTCAGTATCAAATATCAATGATAAGACTGAAAGAGATATTATAGTATTAACAAACCCTTTATAAATGAGATATTACACAATAGGGATGATGTATTAAATGGGGAAGTTTCCATGGTGAATGAATGCTTGTTGAGCCACTTTTGACTCATATAGTGTTTTCAGCAGTCTTAGAGAAGTTCTTGATCCTTGTTTAAGACAGGAAATTCCCTAGAATACCTAGAACACGACAGGTCTGTCTGTGGCTGAGCAGAGTAACTTCCAATCATCTTTACTCTGAGTCTGTGAGGTCCCAGGTTAGGCTAGGTCTCATGGACTGAATTGCTTTTCTCTCATATTTGTATGCTGAAGCCCTACCTCCAACGTGATTGCTTTTGAGTAAGAAGGCAATTAAGTTTAAATAAGCTCAAGGTCGGGCATCAATCTGGTAGGATTAGTGTACTTATAAGAAGAGGTACCAGAGAGCTTGCTCTCTCTCATTCTGCCATTTGAAGATATAGCAAGAAGGTAGCTGTGTACATACCAGGAAGAGAGCCTGCATGAGGAATTGCACTCTACTAGAACGTTGACCTTGGACTTTTCGGCCTCCAGAACTATGAAAAAATAAATTTCTATTGTTTACGTTGTCTAGTCTATGGTATTTTGTTGTGACTGACTGAGCTGACTAATATGCTGGATGGTTTATAAGAGTTCCTAGCTTCGGTAGACATTCAGCTTTACCTTTTCACTGTCTTGTCTTTAAATATACCTAAAGTTTGCATCAGTATTGCCACCATTTTATTTTTCTAAATCAGTAGATGACTTCAGAGCACGAGTGGGTTTGATTCCTGGCTTTACTTCTCTGCATCTCATCTTCAAGATTTTGGCTCAATAATTCCTTAATATCTTATTATCCCCTTGATGTTGTTAAGAAGAAGTGATTATTATTATTTTAAATATTTTGCATGGCTGTTTTTCTTTTTCTAAATAGAAGTGTGGATCTGAATTACTTACTGTAATTATTAGAAGGAAGCTTGTTTCTGCATTTTGCAGATTCAGAGACAGAAATTCTAAGCACCAGCATTTGAATCCAATTTGGTCTTATTCTGAATTTTTTTTTCTCTTTCTGATTTTTTTAATATAAAGTGACAAGTGAATTTGGTGAAATTTGACTATAAGGTAAATGTATGAGTAAAAATGATAGGAATCAATTTATTTGCCTCCTTAATGATCTCTTTCCTTCATTTTTAGCTTTGATTTACAACATTCCCTCTTCTAACAACATTAGTAAGAAGATTAAAAAAAAAAAAGAGAGAGGATTAATGAATCTGTGGGTATTTCTGACTTTACCCATTGTGTAATAACAACAACAAAACTTTGTTTGTTTATTTATTTATTTATTGTCATGCATCTGGTGTTAAAATTATGGAATTTATCTCTGAAAGAGCACTTTACCAATGTGATCTCATTAATCCTCTCAACATGCTCTTGATGACTTTATTTTATAATGGTTGCAATTTACCAGTAGGAAGGAAATAACTCTACTAGAATTTTGATTTTAAAGACTCTGAGCTCATATCTGAACTGCCTCTCCATTTGGGAAACTATAATTTCTCCAGTGTGTTGGTTTTCCAGGGCAAAATGCCACAGACTGGGTGACTTAGAAATGTATTCTTTACATTTTTGGAAGCTGGAAGTTCGAAGTGTTAGCTTTTCATTTTTTTCTGAAGCCTCTCTCCCTGACTTACAGCTATCTTTCACTGCATCTATACAGTGAAAGATAGAGTCATCTCTTCATCTATATGATCTGTGCTCTAATCTCCTCTTCTTGTTAGGACTAGTCACACTGGATTAGAGTCTACCTTAATCACCTAATTTTAATTTAGTTATCTCTTTGAAGGCTCTGTTTCTAAATATAGTCAAGTTCTTAGACACTGGGGGTAAGGCTTCAACATATGAATTTTGGGGATCTTGGGGGGGGGGCACAAGTCAACCCATAATATTTAATGTGATAGTTAAAAATAAGAAGAATGTGGACACTTTATAAGATCTAAGGTAGAGGCTAGCAGGTGGCATGGTGGTTAAGGTATTGTACTCCCATGTGGCGGACAACAGTTTGAGTTCCAGACATGGTGCCTCGAAACTCATGCTGGGTGCATACGCGTGCATGCCCAAACCCTGAGACGAGAATGGAGAAGGGATTGTGGTGTGGCCATCCCCCTGAGATGGTGATTTCTCACTTTCTCTCTCTCTGTCTCTCTCCAGCAAGCACAGGAGCACTATGGTAAAATCCTCAAAAAAGAAAAAAAAAAGGTCAAAGGGTGGTAAAGGGATAGTGTTAAAGGGTGATTAAAAGAGAGAGTGTTAAGATGGTGGTTAAAGAGTTGGGATAGAAGTTTCTTCTGGCCTGATACGAAATGAAACTCAGAAATGAAGTCATCTTATCCATAAACCCAAGACAACACTACAACATTATCTTTTCAAAATACAGATAATTGTAATAGTATTCTGGTTTATTTATATGGACAATTACCCTAATAATATACTCTCACTTTTCAGTAATAAATAAGTGATTAAATTTCAAGTTGTGTTACACACTTGAGTATATTATGCTTTAAAACTGAAGAATTAGACACTTCAATATTATTTCTCATAACTACACCAAGGAGAATAAATACTCAAAGATTCACAGAGTACCAGGAGCCAGTTTTCCTCACTTCCAAAGAGAGTCAATATTTTTCTCAAGGCTTGAAAATCACACATCTTCATGTTCAAAGCTTGCTTACGTGCCTAGTGTCTACACACCGGAAATGATGCATACTAGAGTTTGACCCATATCCATGACCTCCCTGAACTTTTAACAGGAAAGTTCACATACACAAAGCATGCAGAAGCAGGAAGCTCAAATTGCCTTTTTGCCCAATCCTGATACTTGCAGAGCAAATTTTTTGTTAAAAAAGATAGACAGACCACAGTGGGGGGCAGGGGGGGCAACATGCTAACTTAATCACACTTCTGCAGCAAGGAAACACAATCAGTGAGCTTGGTGAAGGCCACTCTAACAAAGTCTATCTGAGAGTTAATATAAGTCAAAAAACCAGGATACCATGAAACACATTAATGGAACATTTTCTATAGCCAGAGTTCAAAAGAGTCATTCCTTTGAGTATTGGTGGGAGTGAGGAACTAAGCTAAATCAAGACCTGATGATGAAATGGGGGTTTAAATAATGGGTTATGGTAATTCATAGTTGTATTGTCACTCTACCAAGCAATTTTTCCTTTTATTTCAGTCAGGGCTATGAGATAGCTCAGTTTCTCAGGGATATCTACTTTCTATGGGTCATTTTAGAGTTTAAATGAAGAACCTTCCAATGACTTCCCAAAGAGCCATCCTCAGGGAGAAGACAGCTCATGTCAAGATAAAGCTTTGGAAACAAGCTGAACTCACTACACATCCGCATGTTAATGTAGGGGAGCAGGTGAACATGAATAAATGGAAATGCACAAGGCAACCGGTGAGACCACTAGGGCCTGTGCATGCCCCAAACAATTTTCTATTAAGTACAAGCTGATGGAATAATGCTTTGCAGTCTACCAGGCACCAAGTATCTGTAGGAAGCTGAGAGACAAAAATACTTGTTTCCTTCTCTCTTTACAATATGATATTGCAACTGGCACAATAATAATAATTGGTGATGTGGTCATTAAAGAGAGCTATTGTCCATTTCTACATAAAGTAGTGTAATAGTAAAAAGTTGCTAAGATACTAAGAAGTATTTTGATTTTCATGTAGTTCTATGTCCAAATAACATCAGCAAGGTTTCAGGGTTAAAGAACACAGGCTGTGGAGTCAAACACCCTGGGTTCTCATTGGGCTCTACAACTTAATAGCCCTGGTATGTGGATAAGTTACTTACTTGCCCTTTCTGAGACTTAGTTTTCCCAGTTGTTCAATAGGGATCATATAGTATCTCTCTCGTTGTTTTAAAGTATTCTTACACAGGTAATTTTGTGTTTTAAGCAAGTGGATAGATGAAAATATGTGTTAATAAATAAGTTTGCCCAAAGATCACAAAAATGTCTAGTATCTGTCTTTCCAGTAGCAATTTTTAAAAAATAAATTTTTGCTGTAGGGTGTGTGCACTCACTGGAGAGAGAATGAGAGAAAGTGAGAAGTCATCCCCCAAGGAGATGGCCATGCTGGACTCCCTTCTCCATTTTCCTCATGGGATTTTGGGAACACACATACACACACACACACACTCGTGCTCAGTGTGAGTTTCAAGTCACCAGGTCCAGGACTCAAACCATGGTTAGCTCCTTAACCACCACTACTCCACCTACTGGCCCCTCTAGTAGCAATGCTTCTGATTCCTTTAAAATATTCTGTCTGTATACACACCACACACACACACACACACACACACATATACCTACATATATACATATACATATATATACATATATATATATATATATACATATACATATATATACATATATATATATTATATTTAGGTGTATTTCAGAAGCCTACATGTAATCATGTAAAATAGTTCTCTTGCTCCCATTGTTTAGATGTTGTCCCCCATTTTGTCCTGTGAAGAAGCTTCAGCTACAAACTGGGAGTCCATAGAGGAGCCTGTCAGTCAGTGGAGCAGAGCAGGGTATTTTGACAGGAAAAATTCTTTAGCTGTATTTCAAAAGCCTAAATTCTTCAGCCTTTTCAGTTGACACTGCACCAATAGACATGGGAAAGGTGTGGCTTCAAAGGTGTATGCTGTCAGATGTCTTCGTCCGTTTTGCGTTGCATTAACAGAATAAAACAGTCTTATGAATGTATTAAGAAATTTCTTTGGCTTATGGTTTTGGAGGCTGAGAAGTCCAAGGGAACAGCATGAGCGGCTGCTCAGCATCTAGTAAGGGTCTTCTCTGTCATTACATGGGAGAAAGTGGAAGAGTAAGAGAATGTGAGAGTGGAAGAGCAAGAGGGAGCTCGACTCACTTTTATCACCAGCCTACTCTTACAGCAAGTCCTCTACTCCTGGGTAACAGTACTCCATTCACCTCTTACTGGGCCCCACCTTTTGACATTGTTGCACTGGGGAGTAAGTTTCCATCACAAGAGTTTTAAGGTGCACACTCAAATCACAGCAGGAGGAGTAGACAAAACTAAGGTATACATGGGCCAACCACTGGGAATTGTAGTAGCACTCATAAAAATTTAACCTAATGATGTTTTGAGCCAGCAGGTGACATGGAGGTTAACACACTGGATCCCACATGACTGATTGCATGATTCAAGTTCCAGACTCGCTTGTTTGAAATCACACTGGGTGTGTGTACTCCAAATCCCAAGGAGACTAGAGAAAGGATTGGGATGTGACCACTTCCTCCTTCATGCCCCTACAAGGGTGTTTTTTCACTTTCCCCTCTCTCTCTGTTTCTCTGGCTAGCATGCATGCCCCATAGCAAAACAACCAAAAGCTCACCCTCTTCTTCCTCCTCCTTTTCTTTAAGACCAAACCAAAAGAAAAATGAACATTTCCTGGTATTTATAGGAAATATACAGTTGGCCACCTAAAGCTACTTTACACAGCTACTGACTTTTATTACTTACTGCATGGGTTTTAGATAGAAAAGAAAAAAAATTTTGAAGCCATACAATTTTATTTGGAAACCTCAGTCATTTTTTAAAATTCTTTTGAGAGTGTAGGAAGAAAGCAAAAACTAACAAGTAAATCGGTCCCTTTGACTTGATAGCTTGTATTTTTTTTTTTTTAAGGTTTTTGCTATAAGGGCACATGCATTCATGGGAAAAGGAGACAGACAGTGAGAGGGAAAGTGAGAAATCAGCAACAATGGGGGATGGTCACACCACAATCCTTTGTCCTCCACTCTCCTGCTGGGATTCTGGGTACACAAGCACACATACTCAGTATGACTTTCAAGCCAGCAAGTCTGGGACTCGAACTATGATCAGCCTTGGGAGTCTAGCACCTTAACCTTCACTCCTCTGCTGGTCCCATCCTTGGATTGTGTTTTAACAACATACAAATTTTCTTCCATTTGAACCAGACACTAATTGAGCTATTTTTAAACAATTAGTTCTGATACTTCAATCTATAAAAAAAGGATCGATTTTTAGTGACTGCGAAAATTGTCTAAAACGGAGGTTGGCAATCTACATCTGTTGGTCCAGTCTGGGATGTGGCTTGTTTGTGTACAATCCAAGAATTAAAAATGGCTTTCACATTTCAAAGTGCTTTAAGAAAAACAAATAACAAAAAATTTGCTACATAGACTATATGTGGCCCACAAAGCCTAAAATATTTACTATCCAGCTTTTTACAGGAAAAGATTACTGATGCATGGTCTAAAGGATTACACAATATATTTTCTTCTTTTTTTTTTTTTTTCTCCCTCTCTTTTTAAAAATTTGCTATAGGGAATGTGTGCCCTCTAGAGAGAGAGAGGGAGAGAGAGAAAGTGTAAAAGCACCCTCCAGGAAGGATGGCTCATCACTGTCCCTTCTCCTCGAGCCTCCTCTTGAGATTTTGGGCACACATGTGCCCAGCATGTTTTTCACGTTTCCAGATCTACGACTTGAACATACAGTCAACCTTGTGGGATCCAGCTGCACTATCACCACACTGCAGGCCGGCCCACAATATATTTTCTTTTAATTCCTGTTACTGCTCTCTTTTCCCTGCCCCTGTTTGGATCCTCTCCAGGTCTCATTACTGCTTGATTTTTCAACCTCTTTATGAAGTAAAACTTGAATTAATGAATAAACAGACACACTATGTTATTACCCAAGGAGAAAACCTATGGCACTTTCTGGTTGTTTCATGGTTTATGATGGTAACCTTTCCATTCCAATCTTTAGCCTTTAATGCCAACTAGAATTAACCTACCCTGATCTTGAAGGGAATCTTTTTTTCTGGAGTTCTAATTGATGCATAATGTCATTCAGGGATAATTCTCATTAGTGGGTGGTAAAGAAAAACAAAAAGAAAAAAAAGGTGAAGTTTGCAATACTGTTTAGTCCTCAAAACATAAACATGCACTGGGAAGAAATCCTTTCACAGTGAGAAAGAGGACAGGACCGCAGTTCAGGGCTTAACCAGTTAGAGAAAAGGCCTTTGCTTCTAAAATGGAGATAAAGAAGAGCAATGCTGTATATTGGGAAATTATAATCTGCTATTTGTCTCGCCTTTTTTATTAAGTAAAAACAAACACTTGAAAAACAATTCTCTTTCTGCAGGAAAACAGAAAACTGATTCTCAATTGCTCTCTTTCTCTTTTATTTATTTTTCTTTCTTTCTGTCTTTGTGGAGTGGTGATTTATCCCTTAGATTCCAACATGTGGTTGACACTCTAGCTCCACATATCTGAACTTCATTTGTACCATTTCATGTAGGAAAATTTCTACAATTAACTGAAAAAAGGCCAGCGGTCCAGTGCAAAGCAAGAGCAGTGACTAAGGAGAACATGATCTAGAGCAAGCCCATGTTGACACAAATTAAAAAATGGTCAGAATTACTGTTGTCAACTGTTATCTGATCCCTAACATCTGTGAGAAGTTTTCTTTTGAGGTTTTCTGAATTCCCTAGCTTATTTTGAAAAACAAACAAACAAACAAAAGCTAAAAGTAATTCTATGTGTGTATCATTTTAGGTAATAGATTTTATTTATGGATTGATTAATCTTAGTACATTCTATTTGCAGTGCTTCTAACTGTCCAGTTACATTTCATTTTGACGTCAGTCTTAATTTAGAAAATGAGGAAACAAAGACTGTGTAATTTTTTTTTTTTTTTAATAGGCAGAGTTTGGGCAGGCCCCTTTAAAATTCCCTTAGGACTTTGTGGGAATGTACAGCCAAACCACAAAGCCATTCCTGGAATATTTATTCTTATGTAGTTCTGGAAGAGTCTCGGTTGTCATATGGCCTTGGAGAAATGCATGGCCATATTTCCTTGCTAAGGGGCCCCTTCCCATGGTGGCAGCCACAGCCCTTCCCTGACCTTTGATATAGGGTGACACCCACTTCCTAGCTGCTAGCTAACTACATCCTTGATCCTCTTTTTTAAGAAAGCAAATCTCAGAGAATGGACAAGCAGCCAAAGGAAGTCAGGAGGAAGAAGGGGGAATTTACAACAGATCAAAAATAGAAGGTGGTTTTGATAACTTCAGAAGAACGTGTGCCATAAAAGCTGCAGATTCTGATCTCTCACTTACTATCGGGAAAACTTTCAGATATGAATGGTGTAGGGGATGTGTAATTAGCAATGTGGGGAATGTGTAATTAGCAAACCAGCCGTTCGTTTTCTTTAATACACAATCCCATGTCATAACTGGCAAAGCATTAGACCTGACGTCAGCTATCTGGCTCTGAGCCATTTAGTAGTATAATAGTTTAAATGGTGATACTTACATCTGGAGATATATGGGAGAGCCTTTTCTTAGCTTTAAGCTCACTGGTCTTTAACCTCTCCTAAACTTACCACTGCATCTTCTAGATCCCTTTGCTGTAGGTTTTGATAGGAAATTAGAAATTCGAAGTTGGGGTGAGGGGAGGAAAAGGAAACAGCTGCATCCCCTATATCTTATCCTCAAAACATACACACTCACACACACACACACACACACACACTCACACATACAGCTTCTAGCAGCCCCTATAGTATTACTGACTCATCATTGTGCTTAGAATAATGGCTATGACATAGAATGTGCTTGATGATTGTTAACTGTTCTTATTATTGTTTTATGAAAAAATATGTTGCAGCATCAGATTAATTTGGGTAGGCTGCAATCTTCCAGTTATGTTTCTTATAAGATTTACAATAAGAGCTCTAAAGAGTTCTCTATTAAAGAAACCTGCCAAACTTTATTTAGTCTAGTATTCTTTAAACCCATTTGATGATCAAATTTTCCCTACCAAATGTGCCAAATAATTTGTAGAAGTCATATTTATAGAAGATATTTCAGAAAATGCTGACTTAGAAAAACATTTGGTGGACTCAGACAAAACTGAGTTTGACCCTGCAAAACTACCTCTTCAGTTGTGTGGACTTAGTAGGCTTCTTCTTTTTTTTTTTTGAGATTTTTTTTTTTTTTTTTTTTTTTTTTTTTTTTTTTTTTGCTATAGGGTGTGTGTGCTCACCAGAAAGAGAGACAAGAAGTGAGAAATCACCCCTTGGGGGGATGGCCACACCACAATCCCTTCTCCTCCATTCTCCTCTCAGGATCTTGGGCATGCATGCACACGTGCCTGGTGTGAGTTTAAGTCACCAGGTCTGGGACTCGAACCACAGTTAACTACATGGGAACCCAGCAACATAGCCACTACGCCAACTGCTGGTCACCTTAGTAGGATTCTAAATGTCAATGAATCCACTTTTGGTTTCTCTATAACACTGTCAGTTGCTGTGGCACATGTTGCTCAGGGAAGGCCCTGTGGTGTCTCCCTTGGAGCACTTCTAACCGGTGGGCTTTGGCAAAGCTGATGAGATGCGCTTCTTTAATTTGATCAGGTTATGTTGTAAGGGTGATGTGTGGTCACTGCCATGATTATGTTCTGTTAAATAAAACCCCTCTTAGCAGTGGAGCAGTGGGCAGGGAAGTGCTGCTGCTGACCTTGTAGAAGCCAGCTGCTGTCATGTGAGCAGTGTGAAGAGGGCCACATGGCAGGGCACAGTGGGCAGCTCAGGACCAGTGGGCCTGGGTGATACAGCAGCACAGAAATGACTTAGGTTAACAACCACAGGAGCTTGGAAGAAGACCCCTTTCTCCAGAAAGGAACACGACCTGTCCAACACCTTGACTGTAGTCTTGTGAGATCCTGAGCAGAGAATCCCGCAAATCATAACCAGACCCCAGATCAACAGAAACTATGACAGAAGAAATGTGTGTAGCTTTGAGCTGCCACTTTTATGGCAATTTGTTATAGTGACATTAGACAACTAATACAATTACCTGCCCTAAATTTATTCACCCTCTTTTTACATTACTAAGAAAACCTGAATTTTATTCAAAATGTCATCCTACTCAGAAAAATACCTGTCTTATTTATTTATTTATTTGTTTGTTTGTTTGTTTATTTTTCCTCTGAAGCTCTCTACTAAAAAGGCAGTGAAATGACACGTTTCTAATCAATGAGTTCTAAGTGGAAGTCTGATGAAGATTCTTGAAGGCTTGCTTTCTGATGAAGGGGAAAGATAAACTGGTACTCTCCTCTTCCCCAGTCTTCCCACTGAATATGGACCAGATGTAGAGAGCCGTAGTAGTAATATTGAGCCCAAGATAAGCAAAGAGATGTGGCTTGGATCTTATGGAGCCAATTAACCAATGCTGGCATCTATCTACCTGCATATGCCTGGTCATGTGAGAAAAATAATATCCTACTTAAATTCCTGAATGTTTAGTTTTCTGTTACAGTGAGCTGAACACATTTTTTAATGGTTCACATATACAATTGCTGTGAACATTGGATGAAAAAATATAGACCAAGCACCTAGAACAATGTCTTCGAGGGCTAGCCATTCTCTCATGCACACGTGTGTGCATGCACATGCTTTTGCTCACTTGTTTCTCTGTTCTCTCACCTCTTATCAGCCCTCTCTCTCTCTCTTTCGTGCCCTATCTCCATTTAATTATTTGTTGCTATAGAGAACAGACAATTCCTGGTGCTGTGTGAGATACTAAAGATACAAATGTAAACAAATAAGCCTTCATTTTAAGATTTTGGCCCTTGCCCGTTAGAATGAGGAGTGTAATGATCAACTGACGGACTACATTTTAGTGTGGTTGAAATCCATTTGTGGTCTTAATATGTATTTGACTTTATTTTATTTTTTAAGTTTTTTTTTTTTTTCCATAGGCATATGCACTCTCTGGAGAGAGACAGAGAGAGGGTAAGTGAGAAATCACCCCTCAGGGAGGATGGCCGTGCCACAATCCCTTCTCCTCCATTTCCTTCTAGGGATTTGGGTCTTGTGTGCACATGCCCTCAGCATGATTTTCAAGCCACTGGGCCTGGGAACTGAACTGTGGTCAGCCATATGGAAATTCAACATCTTAACCACTATATCACCCTCACACCCCAATTTCAGTTATTCTTAGTCCAATTGGTTGTAAATGTCTTTATCACCACGTGATGGAATTCTAGGCATGTTTTAGCAGGTGATGAAGATTAGATATGTTGGAGGGTCCATGTAGATGACCATGGAGAAAGGAAGCTAAATCTTTTTTTGCCAGTATTTTCTAGAACCTGGCATATGCGTTCTGATAGCACTTTCCTACTCCCCACCACCTAGTCTCTGGTCACTCTCTCCTCTCTACTAGGTAAACTCCAACTCTGCCCCTTCCATCCTCTTGAAATTCTCGAAAACATAGACTGTATTTCATTTATATTTTATTCTTTTATATTGTATAATACCACTGTTGTGTCAGTGCCCCCTTGTCTATGAACACCACTATTGTGATCCCCATCTCATTTTTACCTTTTGTAGAGGTGATGGAATTAATTATCTTTATCAAAAAGAAGTACCTTCCCTGAATGAACTTCTCTGAATTAATTATTCCATATTTATTCTATTTTTCTACTCTTTAGTGCTCAGGATGAGTTGATTTGGCCTACGTCAGACCAAACGCCAATGAAGACAGACTCTGATGCAGTTATGTCATGCTATGTTTCAGAAGTCAACTGACAGTGAAAATGGTGGTAATGGACTCTCTCTGAAGCCCATGAGAAATAAGTCTAAAGTCATTTAAGGTCTAACTAAAATATTCATAAGTCCATTTTTAGATACTATCTATAGAACAAAACAGAATTAAACCAAAAGGAAATAAGTTAAAGGAAAAAAATTTTTTGAGAGGTTTTTGCTATAGGATGCATGCACTTGCCAGAAAGACAGAGAGAGACAGAGAGACAGAAAGCAAGAAATCCCCCCCCCCCCTGGGAGGATGGCCACGCCACAATCCCTTCTCCTCCATTCTCCTCTCAGGATCTTGGGCATGCACGCACACATGCCTGGCATGAGTTTAAGCCACCAGGTCTGGGACTTGAACCACAGTCGACTACATGAGAGTCCAGCGACATAGCCATTATGCCAACTGCTGGTCCCAGGAAAACAATATTTTTAGTTTATTTCAGGTCAAATGATGATAACATTTGAAAGGCTCTATTGCTGTCATCCTATGAACAAGAACAAACGATGGATGCATGCCACCTTTGTAACATGGGACTCTGTTTCATGATGCCTAGAAGGCTGTGCAGGAGTCCCAGTGCTTGCACTTGAATATAAGAGGACCAGTATCCATGATATTTTTTTCTCCTCCTAATTCAGAATTGAAAGAGACACATGCACCCAAAGTCAGGTAGCTGAAGAGCAAACTATTACCCTGTCAACAAGACTGCTGTTGGGGAACCTGAGGTTTGGTCTGTCGACAAGGTAGGCTTATCTTTCTGATGCATGGGCAGCTCTAGCCAGCTGTAGGCCCTCCCTCATGGAGGCCCACCCAGATAATGATAGCAGCATGGAGGAGCAGAGAAGATTGGCAGATTTTGTCTTTCAAATTCTTTCACAGAACACTCACTGCTCCTTCCCAGCCCTGATAAGCAGGGCTGGGACCATGGGAAAGTAAGTGAGGCAAAGTTGTGCTAATATGAGATCAGATGCTTTGTTCGTTTAACATCTTGATATTTAGTTCATCATAAGTGTTTTTTATGTTTTTTGAAAATAATGCATCAAAATATTATTTTTTCTTGATTATTGAATTTTTTGGTGCCTCATCAAATTTTGGACCTGAAGTGAGTTCCTCACTTGCTTCACCCTAATCCCAGCCCTACATAAAGCTCAAAAGATAAGACTAATGAAGGCCCTGCCTGACTGGAAATATCAGGAACAGGGGCTAATTCCTACGTGGCTGGATATATAGTAGCTTAATCATACATACTCCACATGTGCCCTCCGGAAAATAAAATAGAAAAAAATAAAAAAGAAAGAAGGAAAAAGAAAGTAAAGTAAAAAGCAAGCCAGGCATCCGAAATACTTGAAAGTGATAACAGTAATAATACCAAATAAAGGTGGTGTTGATGGTCCTCAGAACCAAGTTGTTCTTGGAAACAAATGCTTGCTATGCCTTGCAAATATTAAGGAAAAACTTAATCAAGAGTCAGAAAATTTCTGACATTATGAAGAACATAAACATGTGGTTGAATCTGTGGAATTCAATGCATGACTGTATCCATCTAAGCCTTCAGGCTATGTCCATCAGGAGGACAGCTTGTTCTTTGACAAGTGTGTGCCTGTCTTTGGAATTCACATAGCATTCCAGGAAAATCATATCCTAACTGGCCTGGTTGTTTACTTGGAAGAGAGCATATTTGCACCTCATTTTTCTGCTCTTTAGTTTGTTTACGTTGAAGGAAAACATTCTCACACAGAAAAAGACTAGATATTCCTTCTCAAAGGGGGGATATTTCTCTTCTCAGGGTCAGAACATTCGTGTTTGCAGAGTTATTTGTAGACGAGTCCTTTAGGCTTTGTGTCTCTGTTTCTGACCTTTGCCAAGAACAAATGCCACCACAAACTTATCACAAGATATACAAATGATGGAGTCTAACTTAATAGCATTACCAGCCTGTTTTCCTGATGCTGATACAAAGATTCTCATTCACCACTAATTATTTTGGTGGATTAGAGTGTCCAGTTCAAAAAGTAGATTGGTATTCCAAGATAAAAATCCTTACCCAGTTAACTATGATATCTTAAATTCTTACAGTCACTCTTAATGTAATGGAAAACCCTTTCACATGTAGACAAGATCTAAGCTAATCATTGGACCAAACTCATCACTTTTGTAATTTTGTTAGCTTTGACAACTCAAACACATTATTTCAGGTCTATAGCTTGCTTGCTGCTAAACAAGATTTAATATCATGGCCACTGGACAAGGTTCAGTTAATTACAAAAGTTTAAGAATTCACAGGAATTAGCCCAAGTCCAAAGCTTAGTTCTGGATGGCTTTCACTATCTGATCATCTATACGGTGCTGTTCATTGTGTTAGCTGCTAGTCACATGTGGTTACAGATTGGTCCATATGTGGTTTGCCTGAGCTGAGATTTACTGAAAACATCAAAAACATATGGGATTCAACCAGCCAGTGGTGTGGTGGTTAAGGCAGTTGGCTCCCACATGGCTTGACTATGTGGTTTGAATCCCAGACCCTGCAGTTTAACAAACACACTGGCTAGGTGTATGTGTGTGCCTAAAATCCCAAAAAGAGGAAAACATAGAAGAGGAGGGATTACAGTGTGATTATTTCTCATGGAGGGTGCTGTCTCACTCTCTCTCTCTGACAAGTGCACATGCTCTGGCAAATTAAAACAAAAACAGAATTTTAAACATAGTTAAAATCATAGTATTTTGGAAATAGTTGGTTAAATTAAATATGTTATCAAAATCTCTTTTATCTGTTTCTTTTTACTTTGTTAAATAGCGCTACTAAGAAAACTAAAAGTTGCTTACAGTGCTCGCATTCTATTCCTATTGGAGAGTGATGGTTTAGATGCTTGGGAAGTAAACATCATGGAGAGATTCTGGTTTGTTTTGTGCATGTCTACTTCTTTTGAAGTATTTTAAAAACAACATTAATTTACACAAACCCCCTGTGAGGAGAATAGGAAATGCCTCTTACTAACATTTCAAGGAAAATAACTTCAAAGGGATGTTGTCATTTTTAACTATGATTCATAAGTCCGAGAAAACTTAGGGATCATGCTTCAGAGGGTAAACCATCCAGGGTCAGCTGTTTCCTTTATTACTAAGTCTTCCTCAAGTTTAGTTTAAAAGAAGACACAATTTTGTACAGGTAGGGAGTACCTACCTTAGACGATGATACAGCTGTAAGTATGAGGGTCACCGGGCACATGTAGGGAATAGCATAGGGAGATTCTGAGCGATTAGAGGTCAGAAGTCCAAACACATCAGGAAATCATGCAAAATGTGTGTTGTAAACAGAATTTCAAAATGTTGGGAGGTAGAGCAAAATTCTCTTTTATTCCCCTGACATTATCATGGTTACCAGGTGATCCAGACATGTGGTTAAATACTCCTTTTTTTGTTTAAACTTTATGCTCATTTTAAGAAACATAAATGAAATAAAATGGATATCATATGTAAGAACTACTCTAATAATCTACGAAGTAAACTTAATTGAATAAACTCTTGTCTCAAAATGACAGTAGGGGGACCAGCAGTTAGCGTAATGGCTATGTCGCTGGACTCCCACGTAGTCGACCGTGGTTCAAGTCCCGGACCCAGTGGCTTAAACTCACTCTGGGCGTGTCGGCATACATGCCCAAGATCCCAAGAGGAGAATGGAGGAGAAGGGATTGCGGCATGGCCATCCCCCCTGGGGAGAGATTCTTGTCTTTCTGTCTCTCTGTCTCTCTCTGTCTTTCTGGCAAGCACACGTGCCCTATAGCAAAAACCTCTCCCCCTGCCCCCCCCCAAAAAATAACAGTAGGAAATCAAATTCGAAAGCTGATCTCTTTGACCTTGAGGTGATCATGTAGAGATGATGCCGGCAGAGAAACTGCCTTCATCTAATTAACCCTGTGCTCTGATATGGGTTGAAATAATGGCAGGTGCCTTACCGATTTTGACAAAATGACAAATTAACAGTTCACATAGTAACTACTTAAGATAGGTGATTGCTCTTTTGCTCTGTGGGGACATGTTGAGTCTTCTGTGCTATTATTATTGGTTTTAAATGAAATTTGTGACAGATACACTAGTCTCACTGCTGTCCTGTAATCATCAATAATAATTTTAGTGATGGAGTCCAAATTATAAGCAGCAACATTTTTTTCTCACTCCAAACACCTGAATCATAATTTGTGGACAGATTTGGTCTCTCTTAAAAGATGGACCTATCCAGATGTCCTCATGGACTAGTAGCTAAGGGAAGCCAGATTTCACATGGTCAACCATGGTTCAAATCTCTACCTCATTTGCTTGAAAACATAGCTGGCATGTGTGGCCCCAAATCTCTATGCTTTAGAGAAATAGAGGAGAAAGGGTGATTATGTTCCATTGAAGGGGGTTCTCTCTCTCTCTTTCTCTCTGTCTGTCTGTCTCTCTCTCTCTAGTGAGTGCTGACACCCTTTGGCAATTAAAAACAAAAAAGGAGAACCAGCAGATGGCATAAAGTTTACGTCACTGGACTCCCATGTGGCCACGGTTTGAGTCCCAGCCCCAGTAGCTTAGAATTCACACTGGGCACGTGTATGTGTATGCCCAAAATTACAAGAGGAGAATGGAGAAGGGATTGTGGCATGGCCATCCCCCCCAGGGGGTAATTTCTTGCTTTCTGTGTCTCTCTGTCTCTCTGGCAAGCACACATGCCCTGTAGCAAAATTTTTTTTTAAAAGAAAACAAACAAAACAAACCTCTCTCTCTAAAAAACAAAAACAAAAAACAAAATACCAAAAACAACAAGAACAAAACAAAAAGAAGAAAAAAGAACAAATGGAGAAAAGACGGGCTTATTTTTATTACTAGAAATGTGATGAATTGTAAAAAGAATTTCAGCTCTCAGATTTGACAACATAACACTTTCCCTCAGTACTAGGTTTACTTAGAAAATGGGCATCTTCAAATTCTTAGTTAAGGAACATATGGACAAGCACAAATACTTCTACAAACCATAATTGCCAGTTTTGACCATAAAAAAAAGTGCATGGCTTTTTAGTGGATGAAAGACTTAGGTTTCAAGCACTGACTCCCCCTAGCCTCCACCACCAAATCCAGCAGTCTCATAAATCCAACAATCCAACATAAATTCTCTTGCACTCTAATTATTGTGGTCAATTATGCTCAACCAAGCACATAGTTTTTCCTCAAATATTTTCATAAGCAAGGAAAAAGTTGCCTTTATGACTCATTTTAGAGAAGGACTAACAAGTTTGAGTCATGTGAAAGCTGACTCACTGTTTTCTACTTCCACGTTTAAGATGTGTTCATATGTAGAGGAAACGAACAAAAGGAACTCTCTAGCACCTTGATTGGGACCAGATGAAAAGAGACATAAAAGTGGGTCAAAGTTTTTAAATTCTGAGATTTCTTTATAATGAGCAAATTTCTTGCTTATCAAGTAATTTATAACCAGATACCTTCTTTTTTTTTTTGTGCCAAAATAAACTCATACTTTAATCTATTTTCCTATAAACTGTTTAAAGTCCCTTTGTACAAGGATCTTAAAACCTTTTAACATGGGACCAGCAGTTGGCATAATGGCTATGTCGCTGGACTCCCATGTAGTTGACCACAGTTCAAGTCCCAGACCTGGTGGCTTAAACTCATGCCAGGCACATGTGCATGCGTGCCCAAGATCCTGAGAGGAGAATGGAGGAAAAAAGGGATTGCAGCATGACTATCCTCCCTGGGAGAATGGCTTTCTGTCTCTCTGTCTCTGTCTTTCTGGCAAGCGCTCACACCCTATAGCAAAAGAAACCTCTGCAAAACAAAACAAAACAAAAAAACCACTTTTAACGCACACTCTCCTGTCTTGTGTTATTTAACTTTGACTTTGCCTTGAATTTAAGCTCCAAAATCAGTCATAATTATTAGGAAGGTTGTTTTAAACGACCAATTCTTATTTGGGTTTTCTCACATCAGTCTGTTTCTTTGCTTCTCCCTTGCTTCTTTCAGTGCATGTCCTTTTGGGTTTTTCAGAATGATTTTATTTAACTTTCCTTCTTTCTTTCTCTTTCTTTCTCTTTTTTCTTTCTTTCTTTCTTTCTTTCTTTCTTTCTTTCTTTCTTTCTTTCTTTCTTTCTTTCTTTCTTTCAACTTGACTGGAGAGGGACAGAGAGGAAGAGTGAGAGAGGAAAGTGACAAACCAAGCAACCAGGTCTGGAACTTGAACAGCGGTTGGCCATGTGAGAGTCCAGAGCCCTTAACAACCATGCCGCCTGCCAGTCCCAGTACATGTCTTTTCAAAGGTCAGTTTTTTTTTTTTTTTTTTTTTTTTTTTGTTTTTTTTTTTTAGTTCAAGTTTTAGGGTTTCTTTCAGCTTGGAGATATGAGTGGCAATTCTAATGGTTTTCTTTGATTTTTGGGGGAGTGGAGTTGGGTGAGAAAGTGGTTGTGAAAATGTCTTTTCAGTTCATGGGAACCAGCAGTTAGCGTAATGGCTATGTCGCTGGACTCCCACGTAGTTGACCGTGGTTCGCGTCCTGGACCCGGTGGCTTAAAACTCACGTGGGGCGTGTGTGCGTGCATGCCCAAGATTCCAAGAGGAGAATGGAGGAGAAGGGATTGTGGCATGACCATCCCCCCTGGGGGGTGATTTCTCGCTTTCTGTCTCTATGTCTCTCTCTCTCTGTCTGTCTGGTGAGTGCATGTGCCCTATAACGAAAACCTCTCCAAAAAAAAAAAAAAGTCTTTTCAGTTCATCTTCATTTTTGAGTTATAATTTAGGAAAATATAAAATTCTAGGCTGACATGCACCCTTGACATTGAAGATATTGCATACTATTGGGCAGAAAATTCATGACCATATAACTTCTAATGTAATGTAGTTTTTGTTGTTAATAGCTTTATGGTGTTATAATTAACGTTTTATAAAATTCTCCAATTTTTAGTGTATAATTCAATGCTGTTTAGTAAATTTATATGGTAGAGGAACCAGCACCGTTTTAAAACTTATTTATTTATTTTAATTTGCTAGAGCGTGTGGATGCTCACCAGAGAGAGAGAGAGAGAGAAAGAAAGAACGGAAAGTAAGAAAGCACCCCACATGGCAGATGGTCATGGCATAATCTCTTCTATTCCATTTTTCCTTTTAGGATTTTGGGCATGCATAGTCTATTTTTCAATCACCGGGTATAGGACTGTGAAGCAGGACTGTGGATCAAACTGCACAGTCAGTCATGTGGGATCCAGCAGCCTCAACCACCATACCACCACTAGCCCCAAATTCTAGTTTTCTCATTTTAAAAAGGATTATTAATTTTTATTTATCATCATCCTCATCATTATTATTTAATTTGCTACAGGACGTGTATGCTCACCACAGAGAGACAGAGAGAGACAAAGAGAGAGAGAGAAAGTGAGAAAGCAAACCCCCAGGTTCAGAACTGGAACCGCAGTTGGCCATGTGGTTTAACCAGGGAGTCCAGTGCTTCAACCACTTTTCTACCTGCTGGGTCCCCACATTCCAGTTTTAGAACATTTCCATTACCCCTGAAATTTTTCTTGTCCTCATTTGTAGTTAATCCTCAGTCTACTCCCACTTCCCCAGCTCTAGACAACTAATGATCTGTGTCTTCTCTTCATCAATTTGCTTTATTCTAAGCATTTTATATAAATTACTCATATAGTATTTATGCTTTGCTCATGTGACTTCTTTGGAATTCTTTAATGTTATAACATGTATAAATAGTGATATTCTTTTTATTGATGAATACTATTCTATTGTATGGATATGCCACTTTAAAAAATGCTTTTACTACTTCATTTAGAATGTTTCCAGTTTTTGGTTATTACAGATATTGGTCATATGAACATTCACCTACATGGCTTGCTGTAGACATTTATTTTCATTTGTCTTGCACAGATTCCTAGGATTTGAATTGCTATGCTGTATAGTAAGTTTTACAGAGAGACTGTGCCATTTTACATTCCCACTGACAATGTATGAAGGTTCTTTTTCTCTTTCTCTTCATACACGCTTGGTATTGTCTGTCTTTTTTCTTATAGCAATTCTAATAAATGATGTGCAATACTATGTCCTTCTGTTTTTAACTCTTATTCCTAGTAACCAATGAAGATTTTTCATCTGCTTAAATAACCATATATATATACTTTAGGTGAACTATCTTATAATATTTTGCCTATTCTAAAAAAATGAATGTTTTTCTTTTTGTTAAGTTGCAAGTATACACTCTGGAATAAGTCCTTTATCAAACATATGCTTTGCAAATATTTTCTTCTAATCTTTGGCTTGCCTTTCTATTTTCAAAATGATGCATACATGGTTTTTAATTTTGATAAAGTGTAAACATCTAACATTTTGATGAAGTCTAATTTATTAGTTTTTTTTTCATGGATTATGATTTTGGTGGCTATCTAAAATTCTTTGACTAATGAAGTCTATGGTGCTTTCTCCTGATCAGTGTTGAGTTAGTTTTTGTCTATCATCTGTGATATCTTAGTCCATTTAGGCTGCTATAAATGTAATACTGTGGATTGAGTGACATATAAACAACACACATTTATTTACTTCTCACAGTTCTGGAAGTCCAGGATCGAGGTGCTAACAGATTTGGCATCTGGTGAAGGCTCATGGATGACCATATAGTCACCATAACTACATATGACGAAAGGAATGAGGAGGTCACTGAAGTTCTTTTTAGAAGGTCACTAAACTAATTCATGAAGGCCCCCCTTTAGAATCTAATCATGCTCCAAAGACCTCCACCTCCAAATATTTTACATTGGAGATTGGGTTTCAACATAGGAATTTTGAGGCAATACAAACATTCAATCTGTAGCATGAGATTGACAGTTTAAGATATTTGCATTTCCCCAAATAGTTTTCTACTCCTATTGAGATGATAACTAGTGTTTTGTCTTTTATTCTGTTTATATGCTATATACACACAGATGTGTGTGTACGATTGTTGGGAAAGTCATGACTTTTAAAAATGTTTTTCTATGCAAAAATGCATCACGACTTTTCCAAACACCCCAAAATATGTATGTATGTGTGTATATCTTTATCCATATTATTTATATCTATATCTATGTATATGTGTGTGTGTGTGTGTGTGTGTGTGTGTGTGTGTGTGTATAATTTATTGTCAGAGGGTACATGTGCTCGCCAGAAAGAGACAGAGAGATTTTGAGAGGGAGAGAGCACCCCCTCAATGGAGTGTGGTCATGCTGTCATTGCTGTCATGCCTTTCCCCCCATTTCTCCATCTGTTTGGGATTTGGGGCACAGAGGCACATGTGCCTCGCATGTTTTTCAAGTTGCTGAGTAGACAAACTGCATGGTCAACCATTGGGATCTGGCTTCCTTAACCACTCGGTCATGAGTCTGGCCTCTGACAAGATATATACTACACTAGTTGAATTGTACATCATGACAGAAAGGATTTATTCTAGAGGTGTGAGTTTACTTTAACATTGCAAATCAGTGATATGTTTCTGGGTTTCGTTTGCTTCTGTTTTGTTAAGGATTTTTTTGTGTGTCTATGTTTACGAGAAATGTTAGTATGCAGTTTTGTTTTGTTTTCCCTTGTGGTTGTTTTGTCCCTTCTGTCCAACATTTTGCTTGTTTTATAGGGGATAGATTTTGTGGACCTCCTAATTTAGTGAAGAACTGAAAATTATGCACTGCCTGTCATGTAGTTTTACATGTGAGAAATTCATGAAATTACATGATGCAAAGTAAAAAAGTGAGAGTCCAAGTAAACACTGATGCAAAATTTTACTGAACTCAAAAGAGAGATCTTAATGAAGTGAAATCAACTTTTCACCTTTCACATAAACCATGTGGAATAAGCTAAAGGCAGATTTTTTTTTCTTTTTGTATTTTGCTATAGAGTGTGTGTGCTTTCTGGAAAGACAGACAGAGAGAGAGAGATAGAGGAAACATCCTCCGGGGGGTTGGACACGCCACAATCCTTTCTCCTCTATTCTCTTCTTGGGATTTTAGGCACAGAGGAACAAGTACCTGTTGTGTTTTTCAAGTCTCCTGTGTCCTGGACTCTGTAGTCAGCCATATGGGATCCAGCCAGCTTTACCATCATGTCACTGGCTGGCCCAAGGCAGAACTGTTTTTTTCCTTTACAGCATGAGAATTTCTATGAGGATGGAGGCTGAAAGCTGAATCAGATATGCATCTGATACTATGAACGGCAGTTTCAAATCCATTTCTCCTATAGCTGATAATAAACAGCACCAATTGCTTAAAGCTGACAGTTTGGAATATTCCTTTCACTTGGTCTTTGTTTACTTTCTTGTCAAAACAAATTTAGTTCACCCTCGGGACATATTTTATCAAAAAAAAAATTATAGTGTATCCCCTTCTAGAGCTTTCAAGCCATACTGGTGTGATTGTGACATTAAATAATTTCCACCGAGTTACTCCTGAGGTAAAATGTGAGCCAAGTGGTAATTCTTTTAGCAATATTTTCCCTCAGAACTCAGTTTTTTTTTTTTTTTAATTGGGAAATAAATCTAAATTTTGTCCCTAGAAAACCTATGAGAGTTGGTTTCCCCCATGCTTTGGGTAGGCAAGTACTTTGTTGTAGATAAGACAGTGCCTCTCCAGCTCATCCCATACATGCCCATGGCCCAATCTCTGGAGACTGAAAATAGGTTATATGGCTGGGGAGTTGAAGTTACTAAGCAATTGACTTTATCTGGGTATACGCTGGAAACAGAGAAAAAGGAAGCCAGAGAATGCACTCCCAGTGGAGCATGACCATGCCACAACCTCTTCTTTCTCATTTCTCCACCTGGATGGAATTTGGGGAACATGCTCACACACACGTGTGTGGTGTATCTTTTAAGCCTCAAGGCCAGAATTCAGACCACACAATTGGCCATGTGGGATCCAGCCCCCACAACTTAGGCTCCAGGGCTTGTCCAGTTGACCTGAAAATAAGATTTTCCTGGATTATTTGGGAGGATCCAGTGTGGAAAAGTGGAAAAGAGAGGCAGAAGATGAGGTAATAGTGCAGTGTTTGAGGAACTTAACTATTTACCTGGCCATTACTGGCTTCAACAGGTGGAGGAACGGGAGCCGTGAACAACAAAACAGATTCTCTTCTGTAGCCCCCAAAAGAAATACAGCTCTGATGACATCTTACTTATGGCCCAGTTGTAAGAGTGTATCGAACTTACAACCTTCAGACTGTAAAGTTATGTATTTGTACTACACAGGATGTAATTTGTTATGGCAGCATGGGAAACTAATACACATTTATTTTTTTGTTGCTTCCCATTTCTTTACATAGGTTGCTCTTACACTCCTCCCAGGGGCAATATTCACTTTTAAGGCCTTCTTGTGCCTTCCACATGTGTCTCTTTAAGTCCCTACTATTATGTTGTCAACCCATTTTTCTATGCAAAGAAAATGGGTTATGACTTTCCCAATGACCTAAGATATTAGCAGAGAAAACCATTTCCCTCCAGGTGTTTCTCCATTGTGGAAGGATTTTTCATTAGCAACACTCCTGGCCTTTCTCATCTCCCTACACACTTTTTTTTCAGGGTGGAGAAATGGCCTATCTACCTGATGAGTTTAAGGAAAGGAATAGGGTCTTCCCATTGCAGTTTCTGTTTTGGGAGTCCATGTAGAAAGCACATGTGTTCTGTCCTCCATGACTAATAGGCATATCTGTCCAACTCAAGGTTGTAGCACCTTGGAGTACCCAACTCACACCTTCCAGTCTAGTTTTTGGGTGACAAAGATGATATATTTTCAAACTGCTAGATTCCAAACTTAGACAGGAAGAAGGAGTGATATTTATTGCACACCTCAAACTCCATCACTGACCATCTCCAGGAAACATTTCAAAGCATCATCTTCCAAAATAGGAAAGCAGAAGTCATCAGATTTCTCTCTGATGCTAAAATTTTCCCTGATTTTAGATCTCATGGAATTCCTGGCCAGTTGCCTAAGCCTGAAACCAGAGCCTCCGTTTCCACTCCATCCTTTTTCACATCAAATTAGTCCTCAGGTCGTCTTTAAAGTCTTTCTCCACTCTCACTGTATGTGTCTTGGTGCTTTAGCACCTGGATTGCTGTAAATTTTCTTTTTTCTTTTAACTGTTCCCCCCCCCCCCCATTTCTCAAGTATAAACCACAGATTGTCTGCTTCTGAATCTCCTAGGGAACTCCTCTGTGCTAAGACTTAGCAGGACCTAGTGAAACAGAATTACAGGTAATTGTTATGCATGCCAAAGGCTATATGAACCCTTGCTAGTCTCCTTCCAGTTCCACCCTCACATTTACCAGAGTAATTTTTTCTATTATGCAAAGTTGATTATGATACCTTCCTGCTTAAAATGATTCATGGGTTTTCCATAAGCCATAAAGACACCATTCAAAATTCATAGCATGAATAGATAAAGTCTTCTCAGATCTGACCTCTGTATGCCCCTGCACAACTTCACCACTTGACATGGTTTTGTTTCTCATTCCATGTCCTAATCAAAACATATCACCTGCACTCTTAATTGGCCATGTTTTATCCACTCTCTGTTCTTTTGCTTATTCTGTGTTTTTTTTTTTTTTTTTTTCACAAGAACAACCTCTTTTCCCTTCACCCTCTGTTTGGCTAATTCCTCTGTCACCCTGGATCTCCTCCCTCCCACTGGAATGGATGCTCTTCCTGAATGCTTGCTTTTCCTCTCTCAGTCTTAGCACACCTCACATTTTGTTCTGGACTGCCCTGTTATATTATCTATTTTCCTTATTAGATAATACAGGTTTTTTTTTTATTGTAAATGACTGTATTTTAGCTTATCTTTTTATTTCTAGTGCTTAGCCTAGTACTTAGTATATTGTAAGTGCTTAATTAATGTTGATTCAATAAAGCCTGTAAGGTTTTAAAAAATCAAGAGTCTGATTTTTTTAAAAAAGCATCTACTTGGTATATTATGAACATAATTATGAACAAACAGAGACATGCATTTTTCCTTTTTTTTCCAACTTGCCACAGGGTGCATATACTAGCTGGAGACCAGGGTGGGGAGAGGAAGATGAGAAAGCACCCTTCCCCTCCAAGAAGATGGCCATGCTGCAATCCCTGCTCCTCCATTCTCCTATCAGGATTCTAGGGATACACACACATACACACACACACACACACACACATACACACACACGCCCGGTGTGTTTGCCAAGCTGCTGGGTCTAGTACTCAAACTGTGCATTCAGTTATGTGAAACCAGCTGCCATAATCACCACATGACTAGCTGGCCCCAAAACATTTTTCAAAGCTGCATGCTTAGAAAATGCAAGATTGATAGATCCTGTTAGCATCGAAACATTTCTTCAGTTTGTATTATGGAAAGACCCTGAACTACATGCTTTACATATATTTTCTCTAATACTTAAAACATCCCTCTGCAAACAAGGTGCTAATAATGTCTCTATTTTATAGCAAAGAAATTAAAGATTTAGGCTAAGAGATTTGACCAAGGACCCATAGCCAGTGGG
>NW_006160040.1:8715192-8794488 GCF_000334495.1 Tupaia belangeri chinensis | reverse complement strand
CCACGTGCAAAAAACCCCCCAAAAAAAAAAAAAAAAAAAAGATTAGCATTGAAAGAAAAATAATTGTAGCATCAAGGAACACATTTAATAATAGTTCAAGAGCATTCTTATAAGTGAGGCAATATTCAAGTAGCTATAACTATATGAAGGAGAGAAGAGAAAGCATTTTTTGTTGTCATGAAGTATATATTCTAGGTAATCATATCCTTTTCCCTAACACAGAAGATGCCACTCTAACCCACATTTTAAAAGAAAAAAAATATTTTGAGAATTTGACTTATTGAGGCAGTGAAGAAGAGAAAAGACAAAACTTTTAAGCCAGGAGTGTCTTTTTTCCCCTTCATTGTTTTTCCCCAAGTGACATATAGAAAACAGGAATAGATTTTCATGTACATGTGGCTTTGCAGGCAACATATAGATTAGAACCTGAACCTCAACCTGGATTAACTATTTGGCTGTGATATTTTTTTAGAGAGGCTGAGCAATGCTCATGTGTGCAATGGCATACTGGGGGGAGATTCAAAGGGGAAAGGAAAATTGGAAAGAGGCATAAAGGTTGCAGAAAAATAGAAAATGCAATGAGGAAGACAGAATCTAAGCACTGGCAAAAGTAACACCCAAGGATTTTCTTCTTTCACCCTGAGGAGAGCAAGGACTTGACTATATTGATCTCTGTTGTGTAATTTAGGACCTAGCAGAGGGCCTGTTCCTTCCCATAGTTGATGCTCATTAAATGTATCAGAAAGAAGCCTATTTATTCATTCAAAAAACATCCATTAAATTAACTGATATTCTGACCATAGTATGTAAGGTCTCAATCTCCATTGTCAAGAGATACACGGAATATTTGGGGGGGGGCAGTCAAATTATTGAGGGAAAGGCACAATAAATACTAAGACAAAGAGACAAGTACAATGCAGTAGAAATATTAGGAGCTACTTGCTTTATCTCTGGACTTGGGGAAGATCTAATGGAAAAATGTGACATTGGAGTAGAGAAGGATATTCAAGGCACGGTCTGAAAAGTCAGGCCTGTCCAGGGATTGATGAGTGCCTTGCAGTAGCTAGCGATAGACCACATAGACAAAAGAGGCTGGGACATGTTTTTAAGCCAGGCTATAAGCTTGTACTATGGGCTGAACTGGGAAGCAACAGGAGCTCATCAAAGTTCTTTATTTTTTTTCGTTTTCTTTTCTTTTTTTTTTCTCCTCTGCCACCAAAACTATTTTCTTAAAAAATGTGAATTTTAAGATGTAAATCCCATTTTTCAAAGCCAGAAAGCACCTCTTAATCATCACACAGTGTAATAGTGAAATACACATTTTGACAGGTTTCAGGACACGCTACCTCAAAATTTGGCACCTGGGCACTTGAGAAAATAGTTGAATCAGGGAGTTTTCTTTGGTTTTCACCTACCATTCTGCCTGAACGTGAAAGAATTCTCTGACTTTCTCCCAAAGTAGGTCATAAGATCCTCATTTCAGAAGGATCCTCCTTATACACTAAGAAAAGGAATGAAGACACATAGATAAAGCAGAATTATGATTGAAGAACAAGATTATAATCTAATGGTCATAAACTAGCAAAGTCTGTTTGTTCACTATATTGTAAGGACACTCAAGGTGATTGTCCAAAAGTGTAAGAAATTGTGGTTTTTCGGCCAGCAGGTGGCATGGCAGTTACAGTGCTGGATCCCACATGGCTGACTCTGCAATTTGAGTCCTGGACACAGCAGCTTGAAAAACACGTCAGGTACTTGTGCGAGCCTTTTTTTTTTCTCCCTTGCCACCAAAACTATTTTCTTAAAAATGTGAATTTTAAGATGTAAATCCCATTTTTCAAAGCCAGAAAGCACCTCTTAATCATCACACAGTGTAATAGTGAAATACACATTTTGACAGGTTTCAGGACACGCTACCTCAAAATTTGGCACCTGGGCACTTGAGAAAATAGTTGAATCAGGGAGTTTTCTTTGGTTTTCACCTACCATTCTGCCTGAACGTGAAAGAATTCTCTGACTTTCTCCCAAAGTAGGTCATAAGATCCTCATTTCAGAAGGATCCTCCTTATACACTAAGAAAAGGAATGAAGACACATAGATAAAGCAGAATTATGATTGAAGAACAAGATTATAATCTAATGGTCATAAACTAGCAAAGTCTGTTTGTTCACTATATTGTAAGGACACTCAAGGTGATTGTCCAAAAGTGTAAGAAATTGTGGTTTTTCGGCCAGCAGGTGGCATGGCAGTTACAGTGCTGGATCCCACATGGCTGACTCTGCAATTTGAGTCCTGGACACAGCAGCTTGAAAAACACGTCAGGTACTTGTGCGAGCTTGTCCAAAATCCTGAGAGGAGAACGGAGAAGGGATTGTGGTTGGCCAAACTACCCTGGGGGATGATTTCTCACTTTACTTTTCTTTGCCTCTTTCTGTGTCTCTCTCTAGCAAGTGTATGTGTACTATGACAAAAATCAAAAAGAAAAAAAAAAAAAAGAAGAAAGAAACTGGCCTCTTATCAACAACCATGTGAGTGTGTGAGTGAGCCATGTTGGAAGTTTGTTCCTGAGCTCGGAGAGCCTTCAAATAACTGCCACCCTAGCTGGCATCTTGATTGCCACATCATGAAGGCTTCTGAGCCAACGTAACTTAGCTAAGCTACTTCCAGACCCACAGAAATTTTGTGGTGTTTTTTTTTTTAAGGTTTTTGCCACAGGACGCGTACACTTACCAGAGAAAGACAGAGAGTACCAGAGAGTAAAAGTGAGAGAAAAATGTCTGGCAGATGGCCACACAGAAATTCCTTCTCCATTCTCTTCCCAAAATTTTGGACATGTATACACACAAAGCAGCCTTGTACTGAGTTTGGCCATGTGGGAGTCCAGTGCCTTAACCACCACATCACATGCTGACCTCCAACAATATATTTAAAAATAAATGTGCGATGGTGTGCATGAGCTTACTGAAGAGAGAGAGAGAGAGAGAGAACTCCCTCCTCTCCACCCGCAGTGGGGGGATGGCCATGCCACAATCCTTTCTCCTCCATTCTCCTCTCAGAATTTTGGGTACACACACATGCACCTGGAATGTCTTTCAAGCCACTGGGTCTGAAACTCAAACTGTGTAGTCGGCTATGTGGGATCCAGTCATCACAACCACCATGCTACCTGGTTGACCCTAGATGTTTTTCTAAGTCATTAAATTTTGCCATAATTTGTAATGTAGTAAATGATAATTAATATAGCCTTCGACCATATAAAGTCAGAGTTAAAGGGCTCTAGAGATGAAGTAGAGCATGCACTGATAATTAGGTTCATCATTTCCCTTGAAACTAGAAGACACTTATGGAGTCCTTCTTACCTCTATTGCTCAGAATTGGCACATGTGTTGAGATCTCTTTACTCCTCCTAACCATTAGAGACATAGGGTCTAGTCCAAGCTTGCACATTTAGTTAATGATAAAACAAAACCCATTTCCTGACTGCAAGTCCAGAGCTCTTGGCACACTATATTACACTATTTTTTGTAAAAATGACTTAGATTAAACTCGTTCATTTAAAGGAGATACCTACCCATTTGTTGAAGATCAAGCATTTGGCTGTTGAGAATTACTCATCTAGAAAGAAGACCACATGCTGTTTAGGAAAGTGAGATATAGTTGAATGCTGACTGTGGTAGGCTGAATAACGGCCCTAAAGAAATCCAGGTCCTAATTCCAGGCACCTATGAATACTACCTTACACGGCAAAAGGAATTTTGCAGTTGTCATTAAGGATTTTGTGATGGGGAGATTATACTGACTTATCAAGATAGGTCATAACTGTAATCATGAGTGGCCTCATTAGATGGAGGCAGATGAGATTTGACAAGAAGAAGGTGGTGTGATGAAAGAGCAGGGAGAGAAAAGGATGCGACGGAAGGCCATGAGCCTGAGACTGAGGATAGTATTCATCCAGGCAAAAGATACAGGACAGATTCTTTTCTAGAATCATCCAAAGCTGTTGCCATCTTGACTGAACTGATTTTGAACTTCTGACCTCTAGAACTGTAAAAGAAAAAAAAATAATGTTGTCTTAAACCATTGAGATGAAATTTGTTGCAGCTGCTGTAGAAAATCATAGTAATCTTTGCTCTAGCAGGTCCTAGTTTTGTTAGCTTATGCAAGGTAGTCTTTCCAATACTTCATTTTCTCATCTATACAATAAGAATAAAACTGCCTACCTTATAAGGTTGTTGTGAGATGAAATAAAAATCATTCATGTGAAAAGCTCAGCATAGGATTTGGGAATTTCTTGGTTGGCAATGTCCTTGGTATGGATAGGAAGATGGCCACATTTTTTTGTCTCTTTTGAAAACTGAGTAGATAGGGCCTGCAAGTAGCATGGTGATTAAGGTACTGGACTCCCACATGGCCGACTGCAGTGTGAGTCCCAGACCTGGAGGCTTGCTTTCTCATCTTCTCTCTCTCTTTCTCTGTCTCTCTCTCCTGAACAAATGGGCCCTATAACAAACTATAAAACAAAGCAAAACAAAACAAAAACACTAAATAGAATTTAAAAAACCCCTTCAAGTAGAGTTCCAAGTAACTAATGGAGTATAGGAAAGATTGAATATTTATGAACTATTCCATTGTTCTGTCAGGAACGCTTTTCTATTTGCTTCTTCCTCTTCGATTGTCCTTTCTCAAGAGCATTGGTTGAAGGGAAGGCAAATAGGTGGAGTTACTGGAAAACATCCCAGAATGAGAGCACTAAAGAGGACTTTGAAAGGATTTCTTTACCTATTATCTGCTTTCTGAGAAAGCCACACAAAACAGGTGAAAAATTACCCTATTCATAAAAATCTCCTGAGAGGGAATGTCCACAAACTTCCCTGGTAATTTCCCTTGGTACACATGAAGTCTGTTCTTTATTTTTATAGAAGACCACACTAATGTCCACACACTTTTCTTTACAAGAAAAAAGAAATGGCTTGTTATTTGAAAGCTGCCGTTATGTGATGTTGCCCAAAGCAGTCATGTATTGGCTGGTCCGGTGTCTTGAGCAGCCTCAAAATCACTGAAGGTGTGGGACAGTGGTGCCTTTGAGTCTTCCCTTTTCTTTATCCTGGACTTTAAAATTCACTATTAAGAAAGAAAAAATGCTTAGGGACCAGCAGTTAGCACAATGGCTATGTCGCTGGACTCCCATGTAGTTGAACACGGTTCGCGTCCCGGATCCAGTGGCTTAAACTCACGCCGGGTGCGTGTGCGTGCATGCCCAAGATCCTGAGGGAACAGAGGAGAAGGGATTGCAGCATGGCCATGCCCCCTGGGGGTGATTTCTCGCTTTCTATCTCTCTGTCTCTCTCTGTCTGTCTGGAGAGCGCACGTGTCCTATAGCAAAAACCTCTCCAAAAAAGAAAAAAAAAAGCTTATAATAATTAAATTGACCTGCACTTTTATGCCTACAACTCATTTTTCTATAGATGCTTAGGTGCTTGTATTTTTTTTTTTCCTACTGATTTCTCATTTGTGTTCTGTGGTTTGTATGTACTTATCACATTCATATAGACTAAGTGCTCTGCGGTTTCTGTCATGTGCCTTAGTGGGCAGGGGCAGCGTTTTCAGAATTCTCTTGTACAGTGCTTGGTGAAGAGTCTTGTGCTTTGTGACTGCTTTAGGATGATAGTACAGATATTATAACATGTAGCCAGAGGAGCCTTTAAAAAATAATTTGACGCCATTGGATCTTCATTGGGTGCTTTTCTGTTGCAGAGTAAAGAACTGAAGAATAACTGCTATATGAAAACAACAACCGACGTAATCAATGTCAGTGATTTTCTAAGGCCCTGGTAGTTAGCAATGTCTTGTGGGAATAAATAAATCTGTTTCACTCACTTGACTTCTTGTGCCAGAACTAGAGAGATGTGGCACCTGCAACAGCAACAAAATCAGTCTGAAGCCATCTGACCAGGATATCATTACCCCCAATGCAGACTCAGTTACCTACCTTGGTATTACAGGCAGGCATCTCCTGGTTAAAGTGGCAACCCTTGGGCAACGGAGATTGGCCTCTGAGGTAGAGCTCACCTCCACCTTTGGGGACTCACTGCCTCACTGGTGCCATCTAATGGTGGCAGCTTAACAGTAACCTAAGTAGGTTTTTTTTTTTTTTTCTTTTTTCTTTTTGCCATTTTAAAGCCACTGACTCAAAGCAAAAGCCAAGTGAAAAATTGCTTTCTCTCATTTTGGTCTCCATTGCCCAAAGTAGTTGATGAATGAAATAAAAAAAATGCATCTTGGAAAGGTGGTGTCCGACCTCTCTGCAGATAAAGGCTGACACCAGCCTTTTGCTTTTATAGGGAATCAAAATTTAATATATAACCTGAAATCCACCCAGGTTATTGAATTCAGTTCACAGGTTCTAGGAGAGAAGATAAAACTTTCATTTATTCCCACTCTAAACATGGATAAATACTGCACATAATTGCTTCAGCCAAATCTGGTAGATTTTGGTGCATTTTATCTGTTTATACAAGATCAACAATGCTTCCCTAGGCCCACAGTAAACACTGAATCCTGTTTATAACAGAAGAGCAGTATCTGCGGGTAGCATACGCACACTGCCCCAGGCTCCTTTTTTCCGTTTCTCAGAGACACCAGGAATGTGCCTTTGCACTATTCTGCCAGCATCCTTAAATCATGATTAATTTAAAACCTTTTCTCTCCTTGGTTAGGCTTGACACAAGCAACTGCTTTTCTGTCACATTGATTTTTCTGTCCTTGAAGATTCAGAACCAGGGTTGAGTCCTCCTAACAGGGTGAGCTCTCTGACAAGGGAGTTTTGCAACCTAATTTACAGCTGGAGTCAAGCTTGTCAGTGAGTGCCAGAGGGGAACTGTCGCAACTGGCTGGTTAAGTATGCATTTAATTGTGTTTATCCAAGTGAGTTTGTGATTTCTTCACTCTCTCCAACAAATATGTTATTTGTAAGACCTATCTTCTCTAATCTAGGTGTTTGAAAAATGTCTCTAACGTGTGTGGGCTAGAATGCGTTTTGTTTTTGTAGGTATATTCATTCAGCAAGGGCAGTCTCAGAGGCGCTATCACAAATTGCTAGCCATCTTTCCAAGTCATCTCCTTCTGCAGTGACCGTGTCTTAATCTTAAAGGAAAACAAGGTAATCTTTTCAAATAAATATTTTCAAGGATGTTTAGAGGGACCCCAATTGCTGGCATGCAGAACTCTCCTAGTGCTTGAACATAGTTATATTGAGCGAGTACAGTTAGAGTAAGTTGGAGTGTTTGTAAGCATTTGGTATTTCTAGATAATTAACATTGATAAGCTAAATTGCAAGCAAAAATCTGTGCTTGTGTGAGTCTGAATGTTCATGTTCAAAGAAGCACTTGGGATCTTGTTTTTTGTTGTTGTTGTTTGTGGCACAGAGGGTTGAAAACTTGCAATAGGTGAGTCGAAAGGGCATTTGGCAATATTCCAACCTCAGCCTATTAAGTTCCAGGGGCTAACCTGCCTCTAGTGAAAGTAAACATGAGAGGAAGAAACATTTGATCATTAAGTAAAAAAGAGGCGCTGGAACAAATGCAATTGGTCCTATAAAACTTATTAAGGCAACATTCCTAGTCTCAAGGAACTTGACATGCAATAGAAAGGAAAAATGTAGAGTATGGCTTGAATAAACACAGAAGTGACTTTGTGATTTAATGAATTGAGTCAAAACAGACCACATATGTTGAAACTTAACATATTACTGACAATATTTCTTTCTATCTAAAAAAAAAATTATTTAACCTCTCACATTCCTTTTTGACCTATGGGCTTTTGAAGGTCAAAGCTCTTTTCTGTTTCTTAATTTTTCAGCCCATGTACTCATCAGAGAGACAAAGACAGAGAGACAGAAAAAGTGAGAAATCACTCCCCAGGGATACGGCCATGCCGTAATCCCTACTCCTCCATTCTCCTCTAGGTTCTGGGCTCATGTCTGGAGACCTCCCTGAGTATGTTGGGCATACATAGGTTTGTGAACAGTTTCTTGGGCACATACACCCAGCATGAGTTTTAAGCCACCAGGTCTGGGACTCGAACTGTGGTCAACTACACAGGAGTCCAGTGACATAACCATTATGCCATCTGCTGGTTCCCAAAGCTCTTTTCTTATTTGAGTCTGAAGTTCCAGGACTTAGAGCTGGTCCTAGCACAAATGAGGACAGAATGAATTCTTCCTGAGTTTGCCATTTTTATTTTCATTGTTAGTGGGCCTGATGTTCTCTAATTTCTGTAGCATATGTTATTTAAGTTACCGGAAGACTCAAAGCATCTTTTTAATATGCTCCACTTATACATGACATACATATATTGGTAACTTGTTAAGAAAATGTTATAGCAGTTGTGTCTAATATAGATAGATAGATGTCCAGGTCAGATGGCGGTACAACTCTCCAACAAATAATAACCCACATGAGAAAGTTCTGGGCTCATGTCTGGAGACCTCCCTGAGTATGTTGGGCATACATAGGTTTGCGATCTGGGGCTGGCTGAGATGGGGGTAAATTGCAGTGTTAAGAGCTTATTGGGGGTGCTGTCTCTCTTTTCCTCTGTCTCTAGTTCATGGAAGAAATAAATAAATAAACTTAAAAGATGAGAAAAAATATAATGCAAGCCACATGTGTAATTAAACATTTTTAATAACCACATTAAAAGTGTAAAAAGAAACCATTGAAATGAATTCTTTAAATATATATTTTAACTCAATGTATTTAAAACATTATTTCAACATGTAAATATAAAATTATTCATGAAATATCTAACATTCATTTTTAATATTAAGGTTTTTGAAACCCAGTGTACATTTTCCACTTCATGCACATCTTACTTCACACCTACATTGGAACTAAACCATACATGGCTATATTTCAAGTGCTCGGTAGGTGCCTGTGGCCACCGAATCAGTCAGCACAGTGCTACGGGTCATACGAGCTGTAGGAGATGTTTTCCCTCTGCCTTGCATTTCAGTATGTGCTACTATGCCCTCTCTCAGCTGCTGTAGTCTGGAAAGAACAATTTCCAGTGGTACCGTGGTAGACTCAGGTGTCCAACCACTCCAGTTTGTGTGGGACTGTGAGGCATCCTGGGACATGGGACTTGCAATGCTAAAACCAGAACAGTCCTGAAAAAAAACAGAATGGGTGGTCATCCCACATGCTACCCATGCCTGACTAATATATTTTTTCTTTCAGACTGCAGGGTTCTGCTATAGAACATACAAACCTGGATGCCAATCATGGAATTCTTGCAGGAACTACTGGGAAAAAAAATCTACTTTCTGCTATAGTTATTATCTAAAGTTTGATTGAACTTTCTTCATATCACGAGGGGAGAGACTGGTTGAAAATAATACCTACTTCAGTGGAAATCACATCCAGGGAGAAACTGAGTTTTGATGACCTTTTTGCTCTTTTTTTTAAGTTCCTGGATCCCACTTTGTCCAAACCTACCATATTGTATTTTTCAGTGAGTCAGTAAATTCTTTATATCTATCTTCTATGTGTTTGTTTAAAGTATTCAGGGTAGATTTTTGTCATGTGAATCTAGGACAGTCCTCACTAATAAAGTAGATCTCTCACCAAAAGGAAGCATGTGAGAGTTCTAGTTGGAGCTCGTCAAGCACATAAGGAACATAGCTAGAGGTTGTCTATTTTTTTTCTACATAGCCTCCTAGAGCTGCTGTGGTGTGTGTGTGTGTGTGTGTGTGTGTGTGTGCTCTGTTTGCTGACCTGTGGCAGTAGGAAACTCTGGGGAGTGGAAGGTGAAAACAGTGTAATGCTACATACTGGCAATAACGTGTGGATTTTGGGGGATTTTTTTTTTTTTTTAAGTAGGAACTATCGAAGACCTCGTGTCTCACTCTTCCTTGCTCCCAAACCTTTGTGCTTTGCTTGTGTTGTGATTGTTTTGCCCCATTGTAATAGCTCTCATGATGGATCATAAGCCCCATCCTAGCTTCTGGGACAATCTGTTGTTCATGAGACTCCCACTTGTGGGATAGAGACTGAGGAATTTGCAGAATTGCAAAGTCAGATATCAAAAAACTCATTCATCAGGGACCAGCAGGAGGTGTGGTGGTTAAGACATTGAACCTCCCCATGGCCGCACTTTCTCACTTTCTCTCTCTCTCTGGTGAGTGCATGTACCTCATACCAAATTAAAGATAAATAAATAAAATTAAATAATTCTTTTATAAAGCTCATCCATCCGTTTATCTTTTCTTAGTGTCTAAATACTGAAAGTGCATCAGTAGCATGTGGTAAGATTAATAACTGTTTGTGACACTTTCAGAGGGGTAGGCATTCAGTAGATAGGTATTATTAAGCTACCATTCTGTAACTTGGCATGGTTAAGTGCCCTATATGAAGCACATAACATATGTTAAAGCATAATATTTAGATTTCACAGCAATCTTAAAAGGCTGGTATTATTATCCTTGTTTTGAAATGAAAAAAATAAAATCATTGCACTTGCATTCTTTTTTTATTCAGGTAGTAAAACTTCATCTTAATTATGTTCCTTTTTTTTTTGGAGAGGTTTTTGCTATAGGGCGCATGTGCTTGCCAGACAGACAGAGAGAGACAGAGAGACAGAAAGTGATAAATCACCCCCCAGGGGGGATGGTCATGCCACAATCCCTTCTCCTCCATTCTCCTCTTGGGATCTTGGACATGCACGCACACGCGCCCGGCGTGAGTTTTAAGCCACCGGGTCTGGGATGCGAACCGTGGTCGACTACGTGGGAGTCCAGCGACGTAGCCATTATGCTAACTGCTGGTCCCATTTTAATTATGGTCTTGATGAGTTTAACACTTAGTGGAGAAAATAGGCTTACAAACATCTATTTTTTTTACAGTGTGCGACTATCTTTTTTAAAGTTTTATTATTATTATGATCATTTTTTACATTTTTTCCACATTCTATTGATTCACAAAATACCTTATACTAAAACTATGGGAAAAGCTACAATCTAGTTACAAGTACACCGTAATTTTCTTCTGAAATATTTTGAATTAATTCATTAATTTACATTCGTTTCCTGAGCATTGCCACAGCGTACAAAATGTGATTTCCCATCCAAAATTCATAGTGGCTTAATCACACATGTTATCGTCATTCATTTTCCGTTTCTAGTTTTATATATATACATGGAGAGGACAGGAAGGGCACCTGACAGCAGGGACAGGGTGGATTGTGGGCACGGGGCCATCAGAAAAACTCCCCGGGACCATGATGCCTGAGCTGAGCCTGACACTGGTAGTTTATCTGCTTGCTTTCAAACTTTATTTCAGAAGAGAGTTCCATTATTTTATAATGACAAATTTTAGGTTTTTTTTTTTCCCCTTCATTCTGCTGACATAAGTGACAGAACTCTGGTTTGTGAAGAAAAAGAGTTGGATTCTTAACTCTGGGTTTGCTGTTAAAAAGGCCATTGGACAGCCTCTCAAATAATTGAGAATAGAGTTTCCTTACCTGTGAAGTAAGGCAGATCAATCAATTTGTTCATAATAGCATCCTTTCCAAACAGAAGACACTAAAAACTTGAAATTGTGCCTTCATTTTCACTACCGTCCTTCTATTTAGAATCATTACATGGAAACCACAGTATAGAAACAAGCCTTTACAGATAGATGTAGAGGGCTTAACTTACATGTGAAAAGTTTCATCTCATTTTATTTTTCCCAATATCAAAAAAAAAAAAAATCACTCCATTATAGCTTCAGGGTGTCTTCACTTAAATACAGTTCAGGACAGACATTGAAGATTTGCAAAATCAAGCTAATGGCAACAGAATTTCACTAAATGCCTCAATCTCAGCCTTATTAGAATCACAATGAAAGAGTAGTGAATTTCAGCATATATTTACTTAATATTCATCAAATTTTCTATACAGAAGCAAACAAGAAAAAGTAGCAACCAAAAATTCCACACTTCCACATAGATGTACCTGGAAACAGATTTGAATTACTTGTTTTTTAAGAGAGATATTTGCACTGAACAGAGACAGAGAGACAGAAAGTGAAAAATCACCCCCCCAACCCCCCCCCAAAGAGGGTGTCAACAGTGCAGTCCCTTCTCCTCCAGTCTCCCCTTAGGATTCTGGAATTGCACACGCATGCCTGACATGAGTTTCAAGCCTCTGTTTACAGGACTAGAACCACAGTCAGCCATGTGGGAGTCCAATGACATAACCATTACATCATCTGCTGTTCTCCAGATTGAATTCTTCTTTTTTTTTTGAAGAAAGAAGTTTTTGCTATAGGGCGCGTGTGCTCGCCGGACAGATAGAGAGAGACAGAGAGAAAGAAAGCGAGAAATCACCCCCCAGGGGGGATGGTCACGCCGCAATCCCTTCTCCTCCATTCTCCTCTCGGGATCTTGGGCACGCACGCACACACGCCTGGCGTGAGTTTTAAGCCACCGGGTCCAAGACGTGAACTGCGGTCGACTACGTGGGAGTCCAGCGACATAGCCATTACGCTAACTGCTGGTCCCTCCAGATTGACTTCTTAACCTTAGAGTTTGGATTTTCAGGGGCTGGCATGTGATGTGATGATTATGGGCTCTGGATTTCCACATGATTGACCATGGTTTGAGTCCTGGACCTGGCAGCTTGCTTTCTCACTTTACCTCTCTCTCTTTTTTTGTCTGTCCCTCTCTGGTCAAATCAAAAAATAAGTAAAGAAAGAAAAAAAGAGAGAAAGTTAAATAAAATAATTAAAAAAAAGAAGATTTGGATTTTCAAAAAATCAGTTTACTTGTGTTCAATTTTCTTTTGATTTCTGCTAATCCATTTATGTATGCATAGAATTATGAAATCAAGTATGTTTATATGTGTATGTGTGTGTATGTATATATGTATATATGTATATACATGGGGATCTTCAAAAATTTCACAGAAAATACATATTATAAAAACTATACATAAATTTTAAATTGTTTTGCACTGAAATAAGCTCATGCTGTAATTCTATCTTTTCTGCACACTTTCGGAGGTCCCTATGTGTGTGAAAAGAGAGAAATTATTGTCTGTTGTACTGTGTTTCCTGATTTTAGTATAAATCAGTTTGAAAATAGAAATCATGTTAAGATTATATGAAAAAAATGGGAGGATGGTGCATTTAGCCTCTCACACTGGATTGTTTGGTTTCAAAAGCTTCTTGATATTAACAACTTTTTTCTTTTAGAAAGATTTTTTTTTTTCTGTAGGGTGTGTATACTTGCTGGAGAGAGAGAGACAAAAAGCGAGAAATCAGCTTCCAGGAGGAATAGCTATGCTGTAATCTCTTCTCCTTTCAGGATTTTGGGCAAGCACGAACATGCGCCTGGCATGAGTTTTAAATTGCTAGGTCCCAGGTTCAAACTGTTGTTGACTACATGGGACTCTAGCAATGTAACCATTATGCCATCTGCTTGTCCCAATAAATTATTCTTTTGACTTTAATGAAAATACTTCATCATATTTTATGAACGAACGTGGCATTTAATATGCATTGGTCTTAAAATCCATAGAAGACTTTTTTGGCCTTCATAAGTGGGTGTTTCCCTTCACCGCAAGTAGGAATTGATATTTTATTTCTCTGACTATCTTGGCCACATGGTGACTTGCTAGAAGTGTCCATTTACTGGTTTTTGAGACACGCTTCTGTACTCAGCTGTTTCTCAGAAGGACACCATTGCAGGGATAAGCTCTAATACTCAACAGGGCACACCTGGAAAGTTGTCCCAGTCATGATACCAGGGCCGTAGACTTTGTGCACACTCACCCAAAGCCAACATATTCAACATCTATTTTTACTAATTATTGGGTAATGCTAGCATAAAAACCTCTGGTGTTTTCCATCTAAGCTTTGCTACTTAAAATGTGGCACTCTACCCTCATACTGCATCATGAGTGGCATATTGCAGTTCCTGGAAGATAGCATCAATCATTTACAATTGCCACCAACAACCTCTTGTTTAGTACGACTGTAAACTCCTGCTGCTGATTCTACCGCAGAGTCTTCACTGTGTAAGAAACAGGTGTTTCTTCAAGGCACAGATTCCTCTCCACAGCTTGCCTCGCCCCCTTTCTGTCCCTTATCTCTTTCTACCCTCAAGCTTTGGCTTCACTTTGCTCAAGCTGTGACTATGTCTGCAAGGGAGCTAATTTTTATCTGGCTGAAAAGCTGAGCAAACTAATCTTGCAAAACCATTCTGCCATGTATTTTAGGCTCTTCCTGTTGGGGATTAATCTATATATTAACAACTTGCAAAGCCTTTGAAGCTGAGCTTATGCACGAAGCCACACCACAGAATGTGGTGCACAGTGCCGCTTAATTGCCACACCAGTGTCACCCGCCTTCTCCTCATCTAACCCATAGGCAGCAAATAATTTACTTCGAACTTTAGGCTGCTTTCGTCTTCAGTGCAAAATACTAGATTAGTGTGTAAGAAATGTGTGTTGGGGTGAGTGGTATGAACCTTGGGATTATTTACTATGAAGATTCCATTGCAAATCCTTTAAAACTCTTTTGTTGGTCCTCTCTATGATATTTCAGGTTACCAGTTCTACTTAACAGGAGAATGGTTCACAATTTACTCATCTAAGGGTTATGCTTCTGGGTCAGTAGCAAATTTGCCCTGAGCTTTCTTCAGTCAGTCCCTGTCGTATCTGCCCACTGTCCCAGAACTTACCTTGACCCTTCTTTAAGGAATTTTTCAAGAGAGAGCAGAAAACTTTTTGTTGTTGTTGTTTGTTCCCCCATTCATTTGTTAGATTTAAACAGCATACCTACTGGTTGTATAGCACCAATTCATGGCACGAGCAATAAAGGAACATAACATCTGGTTCCTATTCTGAGAGTCACCTCTGTTCACTCACTTCCTTCCCTAACTTAATCTTACGGGTAAGCTACAGAAGGGCCTTCCTCCTTCTGGGAACCTCTACTGAGTTATAAAAGCTGGGGAAATTGGAATTTAGCTTCTTGAAAATCTACTCTTCTTTTCCAGATTGGCTTTCTCCTCCCCCCCCCGACATGTTTTCCTTTTTAAAAAGTTTACATTTAATCACATTTACCTTTACAGTGTACAGCATTGTTTTTTCCAGTATTAGTCAAGATAAAGACATTACTATATACATTATGATCAGAAAATACCTTTTCATTCTTTTGTGAATTAAATGTACTTTTAATTTCTTCCCCTGTTCCTCTCCCCCCCATTACCCACCCCTGAATTATACTCATGCTTACTTTCTCAAGTATCTATCGTGCTTCTATACTTTCCAAACTTTCCAAACTTCCAGCTTCTGCTACAGAGTGCAGACAATGAGTATATATTGAGTGGGGATATACAAAGTCTGCCTTTCATAGTCTAGCTTTCCTTGCTTAGCATTAAGTCTTCCGTATTAGCCCACTTTGTATCAAATGTCAGAATCTCATTTTTATTTTTTAATGGCTGAGCAGTATTCTATAGAGTACATATGCCTCATGTTTTCAAGCCAATCATCTATTTTTAAACATTTGGGTTGATTCCATATCCTAACAATTGTAAATTATGCTGCAGTAACGTAGATGTGCAAGTGTTTTTCCAACTGAGGGCTTTTCTTTATTTATCCAATTATTCACTTTTTTAATTTGACCAGAGAGGGATAGGATGTGTGTGTGTGTGTATGTGAGAGAGAGAGAGAGAGAGAGAGAGTGAGAGAGAGAGAGCAAGATGGCAGGTCTGGGAACTGAACCATGGTAGGCCATGTAGGAGTCCAGCCCCCTTAATTACCAGGTGACCTGACTGAGGGTCTATCCTTTGGGTAAATTCTTAAGAGTGGAATTAATGTGTCGTATGGTAGTTTTACTTGTAAGTTTCTGAGAAATCTCCATATCATTCTCCAAAGTGGTTGTACTAATTTGCATTCCCACCAATAGTGTAGGAGAGTTCTCTTTTCATCACAGCCTCACCAGCACTTATCATTATTTAATTTTTAAATTTTAGGCATTTTGACTGGGGTTAAGTGGTATCTCATTGTGGTTTTGATTTGCATTTTCCTTACAAGAGATGTTGAGCACGTTTTCATATGCTTTGGGGCCAATTGTATGTCTTCTTCAGGAAATTGTCTTTTTAGTTCATTTTCCCATCTTTTAATAGGATGGATTTTTTTGGTGCATAAGCTGCTTGAGTTCCCTGTATCCCTAAGCAAATCTCATGTAATGACCAATCCTGCACTATTTAGCATCCCTTGTCCCACCTTCACACCTGCATGGCTCATGGGGAGCCTGCCCTCTATACCAAGCAGCTCTATTGAGTTCCCTGTATCTCTAAGCAAATCTCATGTGATGACCAATCCTGCACTATTTAGCATTCCTTGTCCCACCTTCACACCTGCATGGCTCTTGGGGAGCCTGCCCTCTATACCAAGCAGCTCTTCTCTGTCCTTATCACTGAGGGAAATGCATTCCTTCTATTTCAAAGGCCCTTTTCTAATATGTATTATTTTCATCCAGATAAAATTATTTTATGCCTGAGGATGCAGAAAAAAATGCCACTCCCCCCCATCCCCCAAATTTTGGAGTCTAAAGAGTCCCATTCTATACTTCGGCTCTGCTGCTTACTAATGATGACAACTCACTAGAAGAGTTACAGAAACTCTCTGAACCTCAGTTTCCACATTTGCAAAATGCAAATGATAGTACAAAATGATCATGGTTTTCTGAATAGGCAGTTTACATAAATGGCCTAGCACACTACTTGCCACTGAGTGGGGCCTCCAAAAATGTGAGTCAGTGGTATCTCATTGTGGTTTTGATTTGCATTTTCCTTACAAGAGATGTTGAGCACGTTTTCATATGCTTTGGGGCCAATTGTATGTCTTCTTCAGGAAATTGTCTTTTTAGTTCATTTTCCCATCTTTTAATAGGATGGATTTTTTTGGTGCATAAGCTGCTTGAGTTCCCTGTATCCCTAAGCAAATCTCATGTAATGACCAATCCTGCACTATTTAGCATCCCTTGTCCCACCTTCACACCTGCATGGCTCATGGGGAGCCTGCCCTCTATACCAAGCAGCTCTTCTCTGTCCTTATCACTGAGGGAAATGCATTCCTTCTATTTCAAAGGCCCTTTTCTAATATGTATTATTTTCATCCAGATAAAATTATTTTATGCCTGAGGATGCAGAAAAAAAATGCCACTCCCCCCCATCCCCCAAATTTTGGAGTCTAAAGAGTCCCATTCTATACTTCGGCTCTGCTGCTTACTAATGATGACAACTCACTAGAAGAGTTACAGAAACTCTCTGAACCTCAGTTTCCACATTTGCAAAATGCAAATGATAGTACAAAATGATCATGGTTTTCTGAATAGGCAGTTTACATAAATGGCCTAGCACACTACTTGCCACTGAGTGGGGCCTCCAAAAATGTGAGTCAGCCTGCCTTCTTGGAAACTCCACTATCAAGTGATGTCTTAAGTAGTTGTTCGCAGGCTTCACTCCTGTTAGATTCCAAGCTGCTTAAAAGAACAGCCACTACAGCTTATTCACATCGGATTCCCTGCAGCCTTGCAGGGTACTTTCTTAGCAGATGCTCAGGCATATTGGATACATCAATGTGTTACTGTAAAAACACAAAAGACCATAGGTCTGAAACAGTCTGGCTCAGCAGGGTGGGAAGTGGGCCTGGGAGTACAAAGCCCAGGCTCTTTCAGGCCTTCGCCTTAGCCCAGCAAGGTTCTCAAGGGTGGAATGACTACAGAGAGAAAATAGCAGGCCCCATGTGCAGGCCCATGTGATTTAGGGCCACAGGGCGACCTTTCCTTGGGGTCACCCACAAGATGAATCAGGAAAAGAGAGAACAGAGATGGGGCCAGCTGCTCCCAGAGCCTTAGACTTTCTAAACAAGGGAGAGAGGCTCAGTCTTCCCTGATTAATCTTTGATGATTTATTCTTTGGACATCATTTAAAAGAAGCATTTTAAAGAAAATTAATTGAGCTCTCATGACCCTTTGGCCTACTAATATCATCAAAAGAAACTAGATCTTGAATTTTCAGAAGTGCACAGTTTATTTCCTGTGACTTACAAACTGCTGAAGGGTGTCAGTTTTTATGTTTCTTAAAAAATATATAAATAAAAACACCAGCTTTTTCAGAAATAAATTGATTCATCCCAAGTTTGAAATATTCCAATTTTAGCAAGTGAGTGTTGAGTGAGAGTGTCATAGACATGGATGAAGGGTAAATGCATATCCAAGGCTCACAGAAATGGGGAAGCATTGAGTGTCTTAGAAATAGGCCTTTCCTGGTCCACCTCATGGAATGGTGATTAAGGCAGCTGGTTCCCACAGGGCCTATTGTGTGGTTTCAGTCCCCAGCCTTGGCGCTTGATACACATGCTGGACTTGTGTGCCTGCCCAAAATCTCAAGAGAGGATTGGAGGAGAAGGGATTGCCATACCGTCATTTCTCTTGGAGTGCTTTTTCACTTTCTCTCTTTCTGGTGAGCACACACACCCTCTTATAAAATTAAACAAACAAACAAACAAACAAACAAACAGATAAAATCGTCCTTTCCTTTTCTATGATAGTATTTTTGCGTTCACCCTTCTACATCACTTGGATAAATTCGGACTAGTATAAACCAGAGTTTTCTAAAGTTCATGCAGTGGTCTACTAGTGGATTCTAGGATCAACATAGTAGTTGGAATAAGAATTTTTTGTTTGTTTATTTTGGTTAGTAGAATACAGAGAATAAAATAGAAAATACCTAGATGCACTGCACAGTAGGGATACATTTTATCTTAGGGATTTTATATATTTGTGTTCTATGTATGCATATGAAATATACTCATGTGTGTACTGAGCTGGAGTTTATGGGGATCTTTAAAAAGTTCATGGGAAATGCATACTATAAAAAAAACTATGCATAAATTCCAAAACTTTCTTATACCAAAATAAACTCATCCTCTATTTTTCCTGTAAACGTTTAGGATCCCCCTCTTGAAATATATTTTTCACTATGGTCGCATCTCAAAAACTTTGGAACCTTTGGTTTCAAGTTGCTTTTTTTATAATTTGCCTAGTAATGGTAACTCTAGCCAATGAGATACCATGGGAAGTCTAGCAGGAAAAGCAGAGGTTGTGGTAGGGGTGTAGGAAAAAAATTCTTCACTCAAAAGCAGTGTCTATAATTGATGCCCCAGGAGAGAGACTTAATAAAAAACATGATTACAGGCATATTTCAGGCCAACTGTTCTGTCCTGATTATGGCTGATGGTGGTGATGAATTTGAGGCTGGTATATCCAAGAATAGGCAGACTCATGAGGATGTCCTTCCGGCATACAAACTGGGTGTGAAAGAATCATTAGTGTTAACAAAATGGATTCTACTGAACCACACAAGGGCCGAAAGAGACACAAGGAAAATGTTAAGGAAATCAGCACCTACATTAAGAAAATTGGCTACAACCCAACGCAGTAGCATTTGTCCCAATTTCTGGTTAGAATGGTGACTATATCCTAGATTCAAGTGCTAATATGTTTCAAGGAATGGAAAGTCACCCATAAGATGGCAGTGCCCGTGGAATTACATTGCTTGAAGCTCTGGCTTGCATCCTACCACCAGCTTGTCCAACTGACAAGTTCTTGCGTCTGTCCCCTAGGATATGTATAAAATTGGTGGTATTGGCACCGTGCTTTCGGGCTGAGTGGAGACTAGTGTTCTCAAGCCTGGTATGGTAGTTTGTCACCTTTGCACCAGTCAGTCAATTTGACAACTGAAGTAAAGTCTGTTGAAATGCAGCATGGAGTTTTCAGTGAAGCTCTTCCTGGGGGACAACATGGACTTCAATGTCAACAACATGTCTGTCAGGACCAGCAGATTGCATAATGGTCACTGGACTCCCATGTAGTTGACCATGATTCAAATCTTGGATCCAGTGGCTTAAACCTCACTCCAGGCGTATGTGTGTGTGTGCCTAAGATCCCAAGAGGAGAATGGAGAAGGGGTTGTGGCGTGGCCATCCCCACTAGGGGGTGATTTCTCACTTTCTGTGTCTCTGTCTCTGCCTTTCCAGTGAGCACACGTGCCATATAGCAAAAACCTCTCTCTAAAAAAAAAAAAAAGAACGTGTCTGTCAAAGATGTTTGGTATGGCAATGTTGCTGGTCAAAAATGACCCTCCAATGGAAGCAGCTGGTTTCACTGCTCAGGTGATTATCCTGAACCATCCAGGTCAAATCAGTGTTGGCTATGCCCCTGTATTGGATTGTCATGAAGCTCTCATTGCTTGGAAGTTTGCTAAGTTGAAAGAAAAGGCTGATAACTGTTCTGGTAAAAACCTAGAAGAGGAGCCAAAGTTCTTGAAATATGGTGATGCTACCATTGTTGATATTGTTCTTGGCAAGCCCATGTATGTTGAGAGCTTCTCTGACTATCTTCCTCTGGGTTGTTTTGCTGTTGGTGACATGAGACAGACAGTTGCTGTTGGTATCATCAAAGCTGTGGACAAGAAGGCTGCTGGAGCTGGCAAGGTCACCCAGTCTGCCCAGAAAACTCAGAAGGCAAAATGAATATCCGTAATTCCTGCCAACCCAGTCTTAATCAGTGGTAGAAGAACAGTCTCAGAAATGTTTGTCTCAATTGGTCATTTAAGTTTAATAGTAAAAGACTAGTTAATGATAACAATGCATCATAAAACCTTCAGAAGGAAAGGAAAATGTTTTGTGAATCATTTTGATTGTTTTGTATGTGGCAGTTTTGAGATATTAGTTTTTAAAATCAGTGCTTTTTAATGGAAACAATTTGACCAAAAATCTGTCACAGAATTTTGAGAACTATTAAAACAAAATATAACAACAATGACAACAAAAACAGCAGGATGCACAGTGAAGCTACTGCCTTTTTCTTTTTGTCCTCTGTTGGATGTTCTTTGTGCATTCTCTCTGGAGCTGTGGCACTATGAGAAATTTCACACAAGCACATGTTGGACACAGTGGAATGGAAAGATGGGAGGAATCTGAGTCATAGGTATGATGCTAAACTCTAGTGTTAAACACTTCTGGAGCCTTTCTAACACTAGGCAGGTTATATGGGATGTTAAATATTCTAAATATCCTAGCAACTCAAGTTGGTTTGTTTGTTACTTGCAGCTGAAAGCATCCTAAAGAATAAAGAAAACCTATTTCAGGAAGGGCAAGTAAATCAACCCCTGGCATATAGATCTAGTAGAAGGAAAGTTTGGGAAAGTACAACGGGTCAGAACACGAAGGGGGACTAGCAGTTAGCCTAATGGCTTTGTTGCTGGACTCCCATGTAGTCAACTGCAATTCGAGTCCCAAACCCAATGGCTTAAACTCACGCCAGGCACGTGTGCGTGCATGCCCAAGATCCCACGAGGAGAATAGAGGAGAAGGGATTGCAACGTGGCCATCACCCCTGGGGGCTGATTTCTCACTTTCTCTCTCTCTGTCTGGTGAGTGCACGTGCCCTATAGCAAAAACCTCTCAAAAGAGAGAGAGAGAGAGAGAGAGAGAGAGAGAGAGAGAGAGAACATGAAAGATGCTAAATTCTGGGCCCACACACTTTCAGTACAGGCTTATAGTTCTGAGAACAGACTCAAGAACAGACTGGGCTTGAATTGGTGTATGTCACTTCTTAACGTTGTTCCCTTGAGAAAGTAATCATTTGAAGAAGTGTGTTAGTCTATTAGACTGGTGTCATTGTATAGATGGAGTGAAAGATAGAAACTGGAGACTGTGGAACTAGTTAGAAGACTGTTAGGATGATCCATTCAATTGACTAATAAATAATGAGTGTTTATGTTCTGGAGATGGTAGAGGATATATCAGAAAGGAAGGATGAGGGAGATCTTAGGAAGGTAGACCTGATAAGAGACTGAGTATGGGAGAGAAGACTGAGAAATAAATCACGTCTAGATGAATGATCTCAGTGTGGATGTCGGAATCAGCGTGGGAACAGGAAGCTGGTAGGAAGATAACTCCCTCGAACCCCTTCATAGAATGAAGCTGTATTAACTTGCAGTTTCTTCACGCAATCCCCTCATGGTAAGCTGAAGTTCAGAGAGGACAAGGAACATCTAATGAGTGATGCAGTAAGTGACAAAACCAACATTTAATCCCAGGTCTTCTTTACTTCAACTATTTCCAAGATCCCAGAATGCCCCACATAAGCAGGATAAGCACCTCATATGGAGCACGGTTATGCCCCAATCTCTCTTCCTCCTTTTCTCATCTCACCGTGATTTGGGGCACGCACAAACACACAGCACACTTTTCAAGTCACCAAGGCTGGGATTCACACTACAGTGACCTTATAGGATCTGACTTCCTTAACCACTAGGCTACAGGGCTGCTTCTTACTTGGTTTTTAACATCGGTTTTCCATAGTTTTTTTTTTTTTTCCTTAGAAAGCAACACCTTCCATTTTTATGTAGTTTCCTAAGGAAGATAAACTTCTACTGTTGCTTCTCATATTTATTTCTGTGAGCAACAGCATGCTCCAGGAAGGGCGAGTCTGCTGATGGATTGTTCCTGGGAAGCAGGGATGGCAGCTGCTGCCACAAGCCTCCTGGCTGACCCTGAGCCAATTGTCTATCAGAAGAAAATGATAGAATTGAAAGGAAGATAGCTGTTCAAAGGCTGGTGAAAACTCTTTACTATGTCATAAATGTGTGGAATCACATTTCCAATGTGCTTGCTTGGTGTCGCTTTAATAACTTCTGCTTCCTGTGGTAGTTGTGCCAGATTCCAAGCAAATTGCATTGGATAAGTGAGATTTTACACAGAGAGTTGCATAGCTCCAGCATGGGATTCTACAGCTAATCAAAGGCATAGAAGACTGTTCAAACAGTCCTCTGTGCCTAGTAGGAAATCATTGCTTTCAATACAGCAAGAGCTTGTCGAAGTGTATTGGTATTATCTTTGAGCTCTGCCTCTCAGCTTGTCTCCATGTACTTCAAACTCAATCAGCTGCAGTGGGGAATTGCTATCGACACCTGGGAATTTGATCCAAAGGAAGGTTAGAAAGGAAAAAAAAAATAGAGAAACAAGACATTTATGGGATACAGAAATGGATGGTTATCTGTTGATAGTGTGTGTGGTATCTTCAAATGGACTGGTATGAAGTGTATTCATGTTGGGTAAATTCACTTTAGAAGTTATTCTTATGTATAGTGATTTAATGTTTAAAAATAAATTTAAAAAAAGTTAAATCAGGGCAACATCCTCTTTAGCATTATGAAGGTCACCAAAACAGGTCTTTACTGCCACAGTGCAGCTGCCTCCTTAAGGGGTAATATCTGGGACTCTGTTACATTGATACAAAGCAGATTTGGAACTGGTTATGATAGGGTCAACAAATGATAAACCAGTACTCAGCATTCCTGGGTTTGGTAACTCCTGAAGAGTGTTGTTAGAAGTTTTTCAGTTTTCACACAGCCTGTATCATACACAGCCACAATCCCAGTTCAACATTCTACTTAGTGAACAATAGCGTTTCGAGACTCTGAAAGGGTAGATTTCTTCTTTTTAACCTTATCTATTTGTTTGAGGAGCTTAAGTATGAAAAAAAGAAAGTGCTGATCAGGAACTAGAGGGTTAAGAGTAAGAACAGTTCAGAATCCACACAGCAGCTCACATAGCATTCCAGGGATGGGCCATCTATCATGTGCTGTGTCTTCAGTGATATGACCATTCAGGTTGAACTGAAAGAAAGTTAATTGCAACGGTTGACAAAGGGCCTCAGTGGTCTAAAAACACAGCCCAGGTTCTTAACATGGCAATGCTGTCTTCTGGAGTTTTTTTTTTTTTCATTATTTAGAGAATACTTTATTAGTTTTTGTAATCAAACCCATGTAGATAAGACCTTACATATTTAATACAGTGTGTTACCCCTGTACAAATGTAAAAAAAAATTAAGTTTAATGTTTCTAGACCAATACGGCTGTTAATTTCTATATAATGCCAACTCAACACAGTAAACTGGGATACTTTTTCCAAAGTTGACAGCACAGCTAAAGTTTCCAAAAATTCAAATTATATATATATATGTATATATATATTTATATAAAAAGACCAATAATAGCAGTATGTTATGCATCTTCTGGAGTGTTTTTAGCTCTAAAATATGCTTTTGTCAAAAACTGGAATATTAGATCTGATCTAAAAAGAAAAAAAATAGAATCTCAGGGGCTAGCAGGTGGCATGGTGGTTAAAGGCACTGGATTCCCGCATGGTCGACCGCAGATTGAGTTCCAGACCTGGTGACTTGCTTTCTCACTTTCCCTTTCTTTCTCTGTCTCTGTCTGGTCAAATTAAAAAATACTAATAACAAATGGAAATAAATAAATAATTCTTTAAAAGAAAAGGAGCTCTACTGTTGGTCCATAAACAACACAGCAAGGACTTCATCTTAGCTTTCTCAGATACTAAAATTGACGGGAATCCTGTGGGTTTGCTCTCTTTAATATGTTCGAGCATCTGATGACCTTTTGCGTGAAACTTACTTCAAACATCTAGTTCAAATATAACAAGACCTTACTTTTTTAAAGTTAGCATTTCCATTAATTTAGTAAAAGGTATTACAGTACAAACCAGGTTTAAGATACTTTTGCCAGCAAGTGGTGTGGAGGTTAAGGCACTGGAACCCACATGGCTGACTCTGTGAGTTTTGAGTCCTGGACCCAGTGGCTTGAAATTCATTCCAGGTCATCACCACCACACCCCAAATCCTGAGGAGATTGGAGGGGAGGAGATTGTGGCATGGCCATTCTCACTGGGGTGTGATTTCTCACTTTCCCTCTCTTTCTCTTTCTCGTTGTCTCTCTCTGATGAAAGTATGTGACTTATAGCAAAATACAGAACAACTCTTTTACTATGATGAATTATTTGAATATCATCTGCACAATTATTTGTCATGTCAACACACCTTCCTATCGTTAATAACCTAATTTTAAATGCTTCGTTTTATAAATAAAATAAATTGAGCTTATACTTAACCTTACCTTAAGCAGATATAGTCCTGAACCCACATATATAATGTGCATACATGTACACATGTATGCATGTATGTATATATATATATTTACATGTACACATGTATGCATGTATGTATATATGTACAGATTATATGCAAGATTAAGTATATAAACATATACAATATTTTCCCACATATATATTACAGCAATATATACTATATTATAGTGATATTATAGTTTATTATTATAATGCAATATGTAATACTATATAATATATATTATAGTTCTATCTCAATAGGAAATATATTTGTTTAGCTTTCTTGTAAAATTACCTTTTATTCTGGCTTTGCTAAATACACTACTCCCTTCTATTTATGTGTTTAGTGAGGTCTTCTAGTCTATGTTTCTAAAACATACTACTTTGAAACTTAGACCTTTTTTCTCTTCTATTCTTATCTAGATGTTTCACCACTTTTGTTAATACATATCTTTACTCATTGACTAGTAACCTTATTTTTCATTTTTTAACTCTTGGATTCTTTTTTCTTTAGGAGAGATTTTTGCCATAGGGTTCATGTTCTCATCAGAGACACAGAAAGTGAGAAATCATCTCCTAGGAGAGATGGCCATGCCATGATCTTTTCTCTTCCATTCTTCTCTCAGGATTTTGGGCACGCATACACACACACCTGGTATGAGTTCAAGCCTCCAGATCTGGGACTTGAATGGCAGTCAGTCACGTGGGAGTTCAGTGACATAATCACTATGCCATCTAGTCTCAACTCCTAGATTCTTATTATGAAAAGCTACAATAAGCTTTTGGCAAAATTGGCCACATCTCAAAGATATCTAACATTGCATTCAAGCACAGATAAGGTAAAGATGCTAAATACCTAGACAAAACCATTCTCATTACCATCATTGGCTGTTCATCTCTGGAGGCTGGGAATGGCTCTGCCAAGTTGCATCTCCTAAACCTGCCTAGTGCTGCTACTGTGGACCACTTGCTGGCTTATGGCTATTTCTTGTTGGACAGAGTTGAAGCCCTAAGACGAATCATCAAAATGGTTTCATGGGAGCAGCGAGTGGTATAGTGGTTAAAACACAGACTCCCACATGGTTGACCACAGTTGGAGTAAGTGGTATAGTGGTTAAAACACTAGACTCCCACATGGTTGACCACAGTTGGAGTCCTGGAGCCAGTGGCTTAATACTCACGCCAGGTGCCTGTGTGTGCATATCCAAAATCTCCAGAGGAGAATGGAGGAGAAGTGATCGTGGTGTGGCCGTCCTCCCAATGAGTGATTTCTCATTTTCTCTCTCTCTGTGTCTCTGGCAAGTGCATGAGTCCTATAGCAAAAATCTCTCTTAAAAAAAATAAAAAGGTTTCTTTGCCATGATTATTTCTACAGAACTGCTTCCCATCTCCCCTTAACATAATAAGTAAGAACACAGGTTTGGAGTTAGATCTGGGTTTAAACCCTGTCTCAACCCTCTCCCAGCTTTATGACCTGCAATTACTTAACCTCTCTTAGCTTCAGTTTCCTCATTTGAAGGTTAGACAATAGAGGTAAAGTGTTTAGAAAAGTTCCTTGCATTAAATAAATTGTTAAATGAATGTGATCTGTTAGACTCACCAAACTGGAGGCACTCTATAGGAATGCAAAATGAAGGAGGCAGGGGCTGAGTTGTGGTGGCTTTTCTCTTTCTTAAAAATAAGGGTGAAAGATAATCAAGAATCTGAGGTCATTTTGAAGCAAACATACATCCCTGTAGCAATTATCTAGCTTCTGTATTAAAAATAAATTGGACTAAAATTAATATTCTTAAATATTAATTGTGTTATATATGGAATTTACTGGAAATGCCATGTGCTTTTATGCTCTGAAATTCAGACTTGCTTTATAATGCTTTCTGAAATGTGCATTCTACTTCACTTGCTCTAGACTTTTGCAATAGATGAGCCAAAAGAGTTGAAGTGTCATTGAAATATCTGCCTCTAACTTTGTCTCCACTTACTGTATTCTTGACCATACAACTATAAAATGCAGGCTTGCAGTAGTTTCAGCCCAAATATGGAGCCTCTAAAATTTTCCAGACTTATTTTGTTAGCATAAAATCTGAAATTAATACCTATTTATTTAAAGGACCTGCATGATTTAGACTTAGCCTCCCCTTTGTGGATCATTTTCTCGATTTCCTGCTCTCCATCCAAACAGTCCTTTTTCAGTTTTTGCAAGCTCTTTTCCACTCAGGCTCTTGACACATGCTGGTCCCTGAATCTGGAATGCTCTTTCGTATGAATGACTTCCTCTTACTTAAATATCACATCCTCTCTGAAGGCTTTCCCAATCATCCTATTTAAAGACTTTCATTCCTGTTCTCCTCAAACCCCATTCCCATTTCCTGTAATTCAGCAAACATTTTGTTTCCTTAGTAATACTCTTATTCATTTATCTTTTTTTCTTAATTGCAAAACTTATTTTATTTTTTGGTTTAAAGTATTTATATTTACAATGTAAATCAGAATGGATTTTACAATTACAATCAGAGTGGAACATCTCCTAAGTCATCAGTATCCTGAGGAGGAAAAAAATCTAACACAAAGCAAATGAATTTCCTGTCCCACTCCATGACAGTGCACCATTGAGGAAGTTACCACTTCAAGGAGCTGTTGAAGTCCTTTCTACTGTATTTCAGAAGGGCAGGCATTTGGTAGCAAGAATAACTGTCATCTATTAATTGGAACGCATGGTCATTTGTGACAGTCCTTTCCATTTTCAAACATAGTCTCCGCACCCCAGCCTATGAAGCAGCAAACACTGTCGGGAGTCCATGGGTGCCATCTGCATCCCCAGTCTGCATGGACTCTGAGCAGCAAGAAGCTTGGTCAGTAGGAGGACCAGAGTTCAGCTGACTGGGTCACTGTGGAATTGACTGTCCAACTTTTCTAGCATTAATTGCAATCATATATGTGCCCTTTTCTTAGTATCCTAATCCCACTGGAGACTTTTCATGAACACATTTTGGGCACAACATAGTGTCCTCCAGGTATGGGGGTGAGAAATTGCAGCGGGAAGTAGGGAGAGTGCACCTCTCCCTTTTTGCTTCTCAGGAACCCAGGCTTGTTCAGCGTGAAACTGCAGGTGAACCTTACTGCCTGTGTTTACAGAGAGACTTCTCCCATGGACCACACACCACCTGACACCACGGGTCTCCTGTGGGGATTCCTGGCCTCTGATTCTGCTGCCTCCATCTTCCCAGCCACGGACCTATTGCAAAAACTTCTAAATCTTTTAGCTATATTTTATAGTTGTTACTTTGATATTTATAAATGATACTTATACTACTATTTAATAATCTTAGACATTATCTATGGGCTTCTTCTTTTAATTGTTTTATTTATTTATTTTACATACTTTCACTGAACATCACCACAGCATACAAAATGCAATTTTCCAGCCAGAATACACTGTAAAGTGGCTTAATTATGCATGTTATTATAAACAAATAATTTTCCATTTCTTTTTTCATATATATATATATATATTCCCATTTCTCACCCTCTGCCATTTCCCATCCTCCTCCCACCCTGTCTCTGGTATCGGTAGTTAGTTTCCATTCCTTTATTCTTTCCCACATTGTACTGATTCACAAAATATATTAATTGATTTAAATAGTTTCAATAATAAGTTCAGCTGATATATACATATCTGTGAATAAAAGTTGATTTAAGGCATGAAACTCTGTGGGTAGAATGAATATACTGTAAACTAGCACATAACTGAGGCTATATACCTTACTGTGGTTACGAAATGGGTATTTTTAAATACATTTTGTAATTTCAAGAAAGGCAGTTTTAGCTTTAATAAATCAAAATAAAAAAATGTTAAGAGAATTTTGCTTAATACTTAAAGCCAGGAAAACATTTTGGATAATGATTGAAAATTGATGAATAAGATTGACATACTAAAGTAGGTAGACAACAGAACCCCAGTTTTTTTTTTTTTTTTGGTGTGTATGTGGTTAATTCACTTAAAATGTGTGTTTTGAGAAGGCTGTTAGGGAAAATGGAATGAAAAATTTTACTCAGCGTAGCTACTGTGCCACAGTGGTAGTGCTAGTGCCTTGCAGTGCTGGAAGCCATTTGGTGACCACAGTATGAACCTCAAGTTGGCCTGGAAAACACACTGGCCATGTGCATGGGCACCCAGGATCTCAAGGAGCTAAAGGACTGGGGAAGGAAGATTGTACTTCCATGAGACATGAGACCCTGTTGAGAATATTTTGCCTCTACCTTTTTCTTTCTCTTTTTTTATATGCTCATGCACAAGCTTTCTATCACACACACACACACACACACAAAAGAGGAAAAAATTACTCCCTATCCCAAATCTCTTTCCTGAGAAGATTACTTTCAAAGATAGAACTGGATGTAGTACAACAGTATCATTTTAGTGCTTTTGTTCTATGTAGTCTTCCGGTCATGTCTGGGATAAGAAAGTTAAACACGGGAACCAGTTAGCATAATGGCTATGTTGTTGGACTCCCACGTAGTCGACCACAGTTCGCGTCCCGGACCCGGTGGCTTAGAACTCATGCCGGGCGCGTGTGCGTGTGTGCCCAAGATCTCAAGAGGAGAATGCAGGAGAAGGGATTGTGGCGTGACCATCCCCCCTGGGGGGTGATTTCTCGCTTTCTGTCTCTATGTCTCTGTCTGTCTGGCGAGCACACACGCCCTATAGTGAAAATCCTCCCCCACCCCCCAAAAAAGAAAGTTAAACAGTTGTTTTGTTAGCTTGCTTTTAGATCCTTTAGGATCTCCCAATAAGGAGCTACTCTAATTGACATGTATTTGATTCTGGAACTTTATTGTACAGAGCATTATGGAGGAGGAAGTCCAGATCCCATCCCTTTGGAAAAGCTGTCTTTGTGGGTGGAACATAGATTTTGAGCCAGAAGGCCTAGACTTGAGTCCTGGATCTGCCCTCACTAGCTGGGTAAAATCAGACTATTCACTTCATGACAATAAAGTCTGTTTTCTGATCTATAAAATGGAAATTGATTATTCTTTACCTCCCAACAGATACTTTAAAGCTATAAGCTGCTTGAAAATAACAGACATTCTGCCTCTGCACTCTGTCCAAAATAGCTACATATTAACATTTTCTTCCATTTATTTAAGAAATTAGTAAAAGAATTGGCAGACATAAGGATGAAAGAGAAAGAAAAGAGGAAATTAGAACACATCAGCCAGACTGTGGGCCCAAGGGATGGTGGACAGTAGTGCAGAGCTTGTAGGCTTCACCCCTTCCTTTAAGATTATCAGGGAATTGTCAGTACCACATTCTAAATGACAAAGTATTAGACTGTGAGTGGGGAAGGAGGGAATCTATGCCATCTGGTCATTGTTACTGACAATAATATGATTGCCTTAGGACAGAGGTTTCTAAATTTGAATCAAGAACTTTTTTGGAGTCTCTGATAAGAGGGATGGACTCTAGAAAATTTCCTGTGTACATTTTTATCTCTTTTTTTTTTTTGAGAAGTTTTTGCTATAAGGCCTGTGCGTTAGCCAGAAAGACAGAGAGAGACAGACAGAAAAGTGAGAAATCACCCCCCCAGGGGGTCTGGCCACACCACAATCCCTTCTCCTCCATTCTCTTCTCAGGATCTTAGGCACACATGCACATGCGCCCGGCATGAGTTTAAGCCACTGGGTCCAGGACACGAACTGTGGTCAACTACGTTGGAGTTCAACGACATAGCCATTACACCAATTGCTGGTCCCCATTTTTCTCTCCCTTTTGCCTATATGATTGCCTTAGGACAGAGGTTTCTAAATTTGAATCAAGAACTTTTTGGAGTCTCTGATAAGAGGGATGGGCTCTAGAAAATTTCCTGTGTACATTTTTATCTCTTTTTTTTTTTTTTGAGAAGTTTTTGCTATAAGGCCTGTGCGTTAGCCAGAAAGACAGAGAGAGACAGACAGAAAAGTGAGAAATCACCCCCCCAGGGGGTCTGGCCACACCACAATCCCTTCTCCTCCATTCTCTTCTCAGGATCTTAGGCACACATGCACATGCGCCCGGCATGAGTTTAAGCCACTGGGTCCAGGACACGAACTGTGGTCAACTACGTTGGAGTTCAACGACATAGCCATTACACCAATTGCTGGTCCCCATTTTTCTCTCCCTTTTGCCTATGAATCAGAGTATTCTCAGACAACCTGAAGCCTCTCTAAACAGAGAGCCATCCATGGATCCCAAGTTAAGAGAACTGGCCATAAAATAGCAGCTGAATTTTCTGTTTGCACTGTTTGTTTAGTCTTGTTTTTCATTTTTGTTGTAATTTCTTTTCCAGTGGAAGTGTTCTCATGGGCCATCAACAGTCATAAAGGCTCTGGCATTATACTAAGAACATCTTCAATCCTGAACTCTTTCTATCCTTTCAGTAGTCCTAATACCTAAGGGAATAGGTAATTATTGTTTATGTAATATTAATTCAAAGACCAAGTCAGAGTTTTGTGTTTAATGAACTTTAGGAACCTGATTAGAGGTTCTATAAGGGGATTATTAACAAGTTGCCATCTCACCACAGAGCAAAATTGACCTCTTGGAAGAGCTGCCTTTTTTCACTTGATAATGCAGCTCAGCACTACCCCAGAGTGATCCAAACAGAAGAGAGGAGGAAAGTTCCCTTTTAAGGTACCCTCTTCTCTGGGGTAACTTTTTATATCAGACTACCATTGAACTCAAGTTGTGTATATGTGTGCATTTTTAAAAAATGCAAACAGTTTTATTATTCAAATTAGAAGGATAACAAACAAGTTTGCTTGATTGAAAATATACAAATTTCCCAAAATGTGCTTTTCTAGGTCATTCAAATTTCTATTCCTGACTTAAGAAAGAATGCATATATCTGTTTTTATTGTGGTATCTCCTATAATATTAGATATTTAGATTTGATACCACCTGAAATCGATTTCCAAGAAGCAAGCTGTTTCTAGAATGTCAAAAAGTACATAGATGTTATTTACATAATCCAAATGCATATATGGTTGAAGTGCTAAAAGTGGAGGATTCTGTGTGTATGATTAATATTGATATTTAGAGCAACTTTAGAGAAGTTGTATAATCATAAAACCAGGTTTGTTTGGGTAAAATCGAAGTACTGAGAGTTATTAGTAAAGTCCTCACAGATGTTCAGATGAAAGGCATTGTAGATATACAAAACATTATTATTATCATAATTAATAATTAGCCTGGCACTTGAATGATTTTCTTGAAGTTGCCTTATTGATATTAACTATTTGGTATTGATTATAATTAGGAGAGTGACAAACAGCTGGGTTGTGCTAACTCTGGAAGCAGATAGAAAATAGACCTACTAAGCACACAGACTCAAAGGACTCCACGAGGAGAAAATTTTCCATGTATTAGATAATTTCATATTTTATTTCTAAACTACCGTTTTCTGTAAATTAACATCCCTGAAGGGAACTTTGGTCATATCATAGTAAAACAGAAATTATATCAGATCTCATAATGCAAGATAAATCTAAGTATTTGTGGGTAATGACCATGAGTTTAGACTGCATTTGATTAGAATTTCAGCAAATTATGTCAAAAAAAATGACATTATCTTGTCCAAAGTCAGAAAACTCAGCGACTTTCAAATTGTTTTTTTGGAATAGGTCCACATGGTTAGTTAGGATGATTTGATGCTCATCTGATTGGCGTTCTGGAATGAAAACTTGCTTTTTCTGCAAACAAAAACTAAATTCCAAATAGTCACACAGTTCTACTGTACATTGACATTTTGCTCTCTTTTCTGAATTTTTGTGGACATAGACATTTTGAATGATTACATGTCCAGATAAAATGATAGTTTCCCTGAAAGAATGATTACACCCCTGCATGAAATATCTAACTCAGAATAAAAGGAAATGGTCACCAATAAAAAGCAGAAAAAATACTTTTAAAGAAAAATCTCTAGTCATACAAAAAAGAAAAGAAAAAGAAATCCTATTAGCTACAAACTGATAAAGAAAAGTAGGTTAGGAGAAGTACCATGTAATTATAGATTTAGAAAATATTATAAATGATCTTGCATGAGCTTCCTTGTTAACAGGTCTTAGATGGATGATTTTACTACTCAGATGCCAAATTATAAGTCTTGACAAGTGAAACTTGATAGGAAAAAAATAAAAAAACTCCTAAAGAGAAGAGTATATCAATGAAATAAAATTGGAGATCAAACAATATTTTAGGTATAAAATACCATTTTATAAAAACTTTCAAAACCCAAACACTTTTCTACCTTAATCAATAAAGTCAGGTTCCACCATATTGGTACAGTGGTCGTGCAAGACTCTACAGTGCTGGAAACCATAAGGATAATCTGGGTTTTGTTCCCAGGTCAACTGGTACGTATGTGCTGCACGCATGTGCTTATGTCTGTGATTCCACATGACTGGGAAAGACTAGGACGGAAGATCACGACGAGAGTCCTTGTTGAGAGTGCTTGTCTTTCTCTTTCTCTCTCTTTCTCTCTATCTCTTTCAATAAATGAATAAATGAATAAACTTTAAAAAGAAAAGAAAATCAATCTAGTCAAGTGTTTCTTTTTGATTGACATATAAGAATTAACATATTTATAAGGTACAGTGTGATTTTTCAGTACAACATGTTCCCATTAAATCAGGATAGTTAAGGCCAGGTCCAAGGTGCAGTAAAAATGTACTGTTAAAGAGAGATTGGCTCTCAATTCAAATCTCTCTCCTAGTCAGCCTGAAACACCAGTGCCAGTGCATGAGTGCCCAAGATCTGATAGACTGGAAGAACAGAGGAAGAGGATCATGACATGACCAGACCTTTTGAATGAAATACATGTTTTTCTCTATTTTTCATAATCTGTGTGTGTGTGTGTTTGTGTGTGCACATGCTCTATAATGAATAAGTAATAAAGAAGCATAAAAATGTAAGGTAATTAGTATAATCAGTTTCTTAACCATTTATCATAACATTGGGTTGGGAGCATTCAAATCTTTTAACATTTTTTTAGCTACTCTGATATGTACAGTAATTGTTAACTATATTTATTGTGCTTTCTAATGCTAGAAATTATTTCACTTACATAGTTGTAAATGTTTCTATTAACTAACAACTCTCTTGCCACTCTCGCCCCCATCTTTCCCAATCTCTAGTAGATATACTCAAGCTCTTGAGTTCATGCTTTTCAATTTTCATGTATGTGAATGACTGTGTGGTATTTTAATTTCAGTGCAGGCTTACTTCAATTAATATAATGTCCTCCAAGCTCACACATGTTACCTCAAATGATGAGATTTTATTATTTTTTAATGACTGAATAATATCCCATTGTATATGAAGAAATTTCAAAAAGTTCATGGAAAAATAGAATTAAAGCACTATTTCACTTTTGTGCAAAACTCTTTTTAAATCCATGCATAGTATTTTCATAATATACATTTTCCATGAATTTTTGATGTCTCTATGTGTGTGCATGTATGAGTATATGTGTATAATTTTCTTTATTCATTTGTTGATGGACACTTAGATTGATTCCCTGTGTTGGCTATTATAAATACTGTGCCGATACCTTTATAACATGCTATTTTCCTTCCTTTGGAGATATGCCAAGTAGTGGAATTATTAGATCATATGGGATATCATATTTTTAGTTTTTGAGAAGCTTTTATATTATTTTCCATAATAGCTATACTGACTTACATTTTATCAAATGTATAAAAGAATTTCCTTTTATTATATCATCAATATCATTTGTTATTTATTTTTGTCTTATTGATAATAGCCATTCTAACTGCAGTAAGATAGTATCTCATTGTGATTGTGATTTTGATTTGCATTTCTTTAATGATTTGTGATATTGAACATATTTTAAAGTTTGTTGGCCATTTGTGTGTCTTCTTTTGAGAACTATTTATTCAGGTAATTTTCTTTTTTTAAAATTAGTTTCTTTTTCTTCTTTTTTTTCCCTCCCTACGGAGTTGTTTGAGCTCCTCATATATTTTAGTAATAAATTCCTATCAGATGGATAGTTTGCAAATATTTTCCCCCATTTTATGTATTGTCTCTTTGATTTGTTGATCTTTCTTTTGTTGTACAGAAACATTTTAGTTTTATATACTCTCATTTGTCTGTTTTCCTCTTTTGTTGACTAAAATTTCAGGGTTTTAATTAAAAACTCCTTAGACCAATGTTGTAAAGTGTTCCCTCTGTTCTTTTTTTGTCATTTAAAGTTATTTATTTATTTCTTCAGAGAGAAAGAAAAAGACAAAGAGGTAGTGAGACAAAGAAAGGGACAGGCACCCTCAACAGGATCTTTATTGCTATAGTCTGCCCTTAGTTTCAGCCAATCAGAATCACAGGAAACATGTATCTGGCATATACAGGGATAAGTTGGAATGCAAACTCAGGAACTTCCTATGGTTTCAGCATTGCAAAGAATTTTATTACTATGTCTGGCTTCCCTTATGTTTCCTTTGAGCAACTCTAATTCCAATTTGTTGTTTGTGTTTTAATTGCTGGAGGGTATGTGTACTTACCACAGAGATAGAGAGAGAAAGCACTCCAAATAGGGCATGGTCACACCTTAATTCTTTTACTTCCATTTCTCCGTCTTGCCAGAATTTGGGGTGCACACACATATGCCCAACATGTTCTATAAGCTGCTGGTTACTGAGATTTGATCCATGATTAGCCATGTGGTATGTATCCCAGTCCCTTTTCACAAGGCTTAACCCACTAATTTCAGGTTTTATGCTTAAGTCTTTAATTCATTTTGAGCTGATTTTTGTATATGGTAAGAGATGAGGATCCAGTTTCATTTTTCTGCATGTGGATGTCCAGTTTTCCCAGCATCATTTATTGAAGAGTCTTGTTTTTCCTTCGGTGAATGTTCCTGTCACCTTTGTTAAAATCAGTGTTTGTGTATACATGGATTTAATTCTGGGTTCTCTGTTCTGTTCTTTTCATCTATAGATTTAGAATGTATTTTGAATTTCAGTAGTGTGATATCTCTAGTTTCTAGATTTTTGCTCATAATTGCTTTGGATGTGTGGAATCTTTGGCAATTCTATGCAATTTTTTTTTTTCATTCTGTGAAAAACATTGGTATTTTGTTAGGTGTTGCATTGAATCTGTAGATCAATGTTAGTAAGGCCATTTTTACTGTATCCATTCTTCCAATCCATGAACATGAAATAGCTTTTCAGTTTTTGTTTTGCTTTAGTTAGTCTGTTTTTAAATTTGCTATAGGGCACATACACTTGCTGGACAGAGACAGAGAGAGAGGAAAAGTCAGAAAGTGCCTCCCAGGGAAGATGACTATACTGCAATCCTTCCCCTTCCATTCTACTCTCAGGATTTAGCACACACACACACACACACACACACACACACATACATGTGCCCAGTATGTTTTGCAAACCACCAGCCAGGGACTTGAATCATCTGTGGTTTACAGAAAGTTCTAGCCAGGGAAATAAAGCAAGAAAAAGTAACCAAAGGGGAAAGGAAGAAGTCAAGTTGTCCCTGTTGTCCCCATTTGCATACATCATGATCTTATACATACAAAATCCTAAAGCCTCCACCAGAAAACTCTTAGAATTGTAAATGAGTTCAATAAAGTTTCAGGATAAAAATTAAATATATAAACACCAGTACCATTTTTGTACACCAATAGCAAAATAGCTGAGAAAGAAACAAAAAAGTAATTCCATTTAAAATAACTACAAAAAGAAAAAATATATATATGAAGATAAATTTAGCCAAAGAGGTGAAAGAGCTCTACAATGAAAACCATAAAACACTGATGAAAGGGTTTCTTTGGTAACTGAAGATCTCTAAGGTATTTAAGAATCATTGTTTAAATAAAATGTCTGATGTTCAGGACTAGAGATGTATAATGACAGTACTTTTTATATTGGAATATTTTAATGTAATCTTCAGGTACTGTAAGTTCTATGAGAACTTATTTACTTTTGTCTTTTTGTTTTACCTAATAAAAAAAATGATGCACGTTTCACATGTCAGATTACCTGAAGATTGCTGTAGACATTCAGGGTCTCTATTTGTGTTACTATTACATCTATGCTGAGAGATCACCTAAGAGGTTAGCTTTTAATTCCTAATATCCTTGGCCCGACCTAATGTCAAAGAAATATTTATCCCAAGGCATCATAGAGATGAATTCTTTTTGCCAGTTATAATGACAGAACTTTACTGTTGTAGTGATAATTTGCAATAGAAATATCTTTTTATTGACTAAGACTTAATTTCTTAAGTTAAAGAAATTGAGACTTCAATTTGACATTACAAAAATAAAATTGGGTACTTATTGTTATGTGGAAATGAAGAAAATAGCAGGAGTAAATTATTTTTTTGAGAGGGTTTTTTTTTTTTTCTTGCTATAGGGCGCGTGCGCTAGCCAGCCAGACAGAGAGAGACATCGAGACAGAAAGTGAGAAAGCACCCCCCAGAGGGGATGGTCCCGCCACAATCCCTTCTCCTCCATTCTCCTCTCGGGATCTTGGGCACACACGCACACGCGCACGTGCCTGGCATGAGTTTTAAGCCACCGGGTCCGGGACGCGAACCGCAGTCGACTATGTGGAAGTCCAGCGACATAGCCATTACGCTAACTGCTGGTTCCCAACAGGAGTAAATTTTTATTACAGAAAAAAGACTTTATGGTTTTGCTATGTGAAAGTCAAACTATATCATGAACAGTTTTATGATGACTGGTTAGAAAGAAGTGGTGAGTTTGGAGGATTCTATAGGCACATTGAACTGAAAAAGGTTGAGATGAAGCTCCTGATACTCATGATATACGGGCTCTGAGCAAATGTAAGTTTGAGTCTTGCTCTTGTATGATGAGACCGCTTGCATGAAAAGCAAAAAATTACAAAATATATATAAGAAAACAATTTGATTCAATTTGGTGATTTCTTTTTACACTATTATATTGGCATTCACTATTAAATTATTTCGATAGTGAATTAATATTAAAGATAATTATCAAACTTTTCCTTTCTCATTGTGGTTATATAATAGTAAAGTTGGACAAAAACTGAAAGGGAAATTTAATTTAATTCAGACTCAGGAAAACTGGAAGTTGTTTGAAATGAGCAAGTAAATCTTGATCTTGCCCTTCCTTCTTTCCGTTTCTTCCCCCCTACTTTTCTTTCCGCCTTCTTTCCTCCATCACTCTCTTTTTCTTATTATCTTTCTTTATATTTTCCAACTTCTTTTCTTCTTTTTCTTCTCACCCCCTGGAAGTTGAAAACAGCAAGATAACATCCAGTTTTTAATTCTGGACATCCAGTTTTTAATTCTGGACAATCAAGATGTTGTTTAGCCAACTAAGAGAATTTTGAACCCAATTCTAAAATGTAAGTTGATTTTTCTTGGATATTCTCATTTAAAGTATCAAGGATGGCTTGAATTTCAGAATATTTTTTTCCCCAATGATATACGTGGATCCTACTTACATGAAGACACAGTAAGTTATATTGAAGGGCATAAAAGCAATGAAAATAGTTATGGATGCTGAAGACAGTGTGGAACGGGGTGGGGCAGAAGGGAAGATTATAAAGAAGGATAGCAAGAGACCAAACAGAGAAGCATGACATTAGTGGGACACAGAAATGGTTTATTATCTTTTGATGGTAATATGTATAGTATTCTCAACTGGACTGGCCTGAGAAGTATTTCATGTTGGGTAAATTCTCTTTACAAGCCAAATGATATATAGTGATTGAATGTTCAAAAAAATAAAGAGAACAAATAATAATAATAATCTGAAACAATGATGAAAAGCTATTTGATGATGATGATGATGTGGATAGTAATGTCTTTGTCTTGACTGATACGGTGATTGTGCTGGAAAAAGAAATGTAGTACACTGTAAAGATATATGTGATTCAATGTAATATAAAATTATGATAATAATAAATAAAATTAAATTAAAAAAGACACAGTAAGTTGATAAGCAATTTGCACTCTCTATTCCTCAAAAGATCCATGTGTTCTTTGAAATAACTCCCACGGGAAAACTTAGCTTTTTAAAAAGTTAAATTCAGTTTAGTAAATAATATTTGAGAATGTACTATATGCAAGACACTGTGTACTAAAGCCCTGGAAAATAACTTGGACATTATTTCAGCAGTCAAGAAACTTTGGATCTGATGTGGGACACTAACACAGAAAAAGTGGAAGGTAAAATCAGTTTTTATTTAAATTTTTTAAAAAAAGGATTTGTATTGGTATTTGTTTGTTTCCTAGAAGGTGCATGAGCTGATCAGAGAGAGACAGAGAGGAAAAGTGGAAAATTGGCCCCCAAGAGAGGGATGGCTCTACCACAATCCCTTCTCTCTTAGGATTTTGGGCACGCACCCACACCTGCCATGCATGACTTTCAAGTCATCAGCTCCCAAACTCCAACCGTGTAGCTGGCCATGTGGGATCCAGCACCTTAACTTCTTTGCCACCTGCTGGCCATATATGTGTGTTTGTTTTATGCTACTAGTACTTTATTCTTTTAAAAAAGCTTTCTGTTTTTTTTTTTTCTAGAATTCTGAGCTTAGAGAGATATTTCTATTTTGCTAGAGAAGAGACATTATAATACACTTGATATTTTTGAAGACAAAAATATCTTCAAGTTGGGACCAGCAAGTAGCATGTGGTTAAGACCCTGGACTTCCACATGTATGACCACAGTTCAGGTCCCAGGCTTGGCAGCTTGCTTTCTCTCTCTCTCTCTCTGTCTCTCTCTTATTAAATAATAATAATAATAAAATTTAAAAAGTTAAATGAGTAATTAAAAAAATCATGCTGGGTACATGTGTGTGCATGCCCAAGATCCCAGGAGGAGAATGGAGAGAGGATTATAGTGTGACCACCTACCTAGGGGTGATTTCTCACTTTCCCTTTCACTGTTTTTCACTCTCTCTTGCAAGCATATGCACCCAGTGGCAGAAACCTTAAAAAAAAAAAAAGAAAGAAAGAAAGAAAAAAAAAAGCCCTGTGGCTTAGACTAATGGGTAAAAGTGAAAGTAAAATAAGCAAGAAGTGAAACTGTGCTGAAAGAGGACTGAATCCAACATAGACATATTAACTATCATTGAATGACAAAGGAAAACAATATTGTGTCATTTTCAGTGCTAGTATTAGGGGGCAGGATCTTGCAAAACCCAGGCGAAAGCATTAAAAGCCCAGACAGCCATGGGTGGTGTGAACATTTAAGGAGATTTTCCTGAAACTTCTTTGATGTCTCCACTATAAATAAATAAACAAAAACAAATAGCACTGCTTAAAAAAAAAAAGATAAAACCTATAAACTAAACCTTATAATGACATAGCCCTTAATTGTTTTGGTTTGAGCAAAAACAATGAAGATGCTCAATATTCATGGAAAAAGGAGCATTAATTCATACTTAATATAATGAGACACGTGGTATAATAAAACAGTTATTTCTGAGGCAGAAAACAAAATGAAACAAAAATCTGCCTTCCCTCTATTTCTACTTACTTAAGCAATAAAATATGAATAAGGGCAAGAATATTTGTGGGGCCAGTGGGAGAGTGAACGTGATGAGCCTACAATGCTCTCTTCAGATCTGACTTTGTGAAGAGTGTCTTGATGGATGCTAGTGTCATGGGGAAAAAGTACATGTTCAAATAAGTTTTAAAAATTAGGGGTTCAGTAAAGCTAAACACACTTGTTTATTATAGAACTTCTCTGAGCCCTTAATATGCTGGTGTGCACTATAATTCTCCAAAAAGGGAACATGGTATACAGCATTCCCCAAATGCTTTCCATGACAGAACACTTTTTGAAGAGCCCACAGAGGAAATAGGTCCTTGGAACACGCAACTGGTTGAAACAAATGATTCTCCCAAATGGACGTGATTGCAAATGAGCAGTTACCTTTCCCGTGTAGAATCCTTCCAAGAGCTCTCCAGGTAAAACCACTCTCGGGGAGGTATTTGGCATGATTTCCTGATGTACAAACTATAGGTTGTAAACAGGGCTTGATCACTTCTCCATGCTGTGCTGGAAGACACGCCAGCTTGGCTGTTCTCCAAGTGCTATAAACATCCTAATCCCTCTGGGAGGCTTTTGTAAAGAATATCTTGTTTCTCATCATAGTCATTGGTTCCCTTTCATAATTCTAAGCAGCATGGTCCTTGGAAAAATTTCAACAGATAGGAGCAGGAGACACCCCAGATGGGCCAGTTTCTCCTTGCCTTTTGCATCATTGTCTGATCCTGACTGCTATATGAGAATCTTTCTTGTCCTCTCTCCTGCCATTGATGTACTTTTGTTGACAGTCAAGTTTTGAGCAGCCTGAATCTCTTTATGATTTCAGGGGAACTCTTTTTGGTAGGGGACTGGCTGTTTCCCCAAATAAGAGAGAGTTGGCCAACCTTTGCCTGTTCCTAAATGTACACACTCATCATCTTGTATGCTTATTGAAGCAACTCTGTGGTTTGTTAAGCTGTGGTTAAGTTGCTGTTGACTATTTCACTGGGCACTCCCACAGAAAACAGAAACTGTGGGCTGATGGCACAGAAACAAGTGACTAATGTGAGTCCAACACGAGGGTAACTAAAGCAAGTCAAAAAAAGGGTGGAGAAAGCTCTACTTCATTGTAGATCCTACCGTATGAATATCTAAATATGCTCTAGTTAATAAGATTTTTCAGCAATGATTGATTTAGTGGTTAAAATAAAAAGGGAATGACATACTTATTTCATTGAACCTGAATATGATTAAATCACAAATAATGAATTATAAGGGGATTACCAAGTGTGGGTGTTAAGATATGCTATTTTAATGAATCCTTATAGTATATCTCTGAGGTCAGTACTGACCCCATTCTTATGATGAGGAAAACTGAGGCCCAGAGAGGTCAAATAATATGCTCATGGTCACATTACCAGTTAAATGAGGGAACCAGAACCCAAATCAAAGTTGGGATGACTCCCAAGTTTATACCTTCTACCTTATATTGCAGACAACCTGAAGAAATACCCAAAACAGTACTCATTGCTTCAGAGGAATACAAGGATCATCCATTCATCAACTTTTTTTTTTTAGTGGGGTTTATCTAAGGCCCAGATTGTTTTGTTGCGAAACCATGAAAGTTGTATCTTTGTTACACATAGTAGTTAATACATAAGACAAATATATAGTTTGTATGAAAACACTAAATCAATTTTTTAAAAAGTTTTTGCCATAAGGTACATATGTTTACCAAAAAGAGACAGAGAGAGGGCAAGGGAGAAATCACCCGCCCCCCAAAGGAATGGCCACACCACAATACCTTCTTCATTCAGGATTTTGGGCATGCATGCACATGTGTCTATTGTGATTTTCTTTTTTTTAAAAAATAATTTTTTAATTTAACTTTATTTATTATTATTATTTTAATTTGGCCAGAGAGAGGCGAGAGAGAGATACAGAGACAGAGACAGAGAGAGAGTGAGAAAGCAAGCTGCCGGATCTGGGACTTAAACCACGGTTGCTGAGGGAATCCAGTACCCTTCACCACCATGCCACCTCCCAACCCTTCCAAGTGATTTTTAAGCTGCTGGGTCCAGGACTTGAACAGCGGTCCTCCTTGTGGGAGTCCAGTGCCTTCACCACCATGCTACCTTCTGGCCCCCTAAATCAATGTTTTATCTTCTAGAGTAATGACTGTAAATCAAGAGAAATCCTCCCCCCTATTCTCTCCTCAGTTGGGAACACGTGGCCCTATCTAGAGACATCTCTTTCTGGCATCTCATGTACAGAGGCCAGGCATGTTGCTAACCCCCCTATGATGTATAGGACTGTCCTATTGCAATGAAGCATTATCTCCCTAGAACAGCAATAATGCCAAGTGTAAGAAACTCTGTCCTAGAATGTTCTGAGAATTCATGGAAAAGCCTTAGAAAGATTGAGAACTTGGCCAGAAGAACTATGCATCTCATCTCCATAGAGAATTCTGACTTATCGCTAGCAGCTCTTGGATGTCAGTTCCTTTAGCATATGTCTCTGGCAGAAAGAGTTGTGATGTCAGTGAATATTATATAAAAAAAAGTAACTAAACTGATAGTGAACTACAGCTCTATCCTTTTAGAGAAGGTGGCCTTGGCAATTACAGCCCATATTATTTCCAACCCCATGTGCTGGAACTGTTGTTAGCAGCCATGTTCTTCTTTTTCTTTTTACTCTTATACTGAACATTTTTTTCCAAAAAATGGCAACTTCCAAAACTAGGCCTCTTCTTTTGAAACACAGCATATGCTTGTTTAAACGCTCCATGTGGCCAGAGCTCCAAAAACATAGGGCTTTTCACATTTGTTTCTCATCATTTTTGACAATTAGCCTCCCTTATTTCAATAAACATCTCACTCTTAAAGAGTAGTTCTTAAGTACCATTTATCTTATCCTGGGTGGAGTAGAGATTTCCCATGAACAAGCATTTAAACATTTCTCTTTGCAAAAAGTTTTTCCAAGTGTTTGACTCTGTGGACAAACATATAGGGCAGACAAATGAGGACATTGTGAGAGTTTAAGTCTAATTCTTTAGTTTCCACAGTAGGAAAAGTCCCCTGTCTCCCAAGACAGTCATGACTTAACACCGGTGATGTAACTTTGCTTCAGTATAGGAAAATGACAGTCTTCTTGGGCAATTATCCAGGAAACAGAAAAATATTTTGACTTAGGACCAGTAGATGGCCTGGTGAGGTACTGGACAACCACATGGTCAATGTGGTTTGAGACTCAGCCTTTGAAAATCATACCAGGTATGTGTGTGTGTGTACATGCCTAAAATCCCAAGAGAAGAATGGAAGGGAGAGAAGGGATTGTGGTGTGGCCATCCCTCCTGGAGGGTGATTTTCACTTTCCCTCTCTCTGTCTCTGTTTCTCTCTAGTGAGTGCGTGTGCCTGAAGGCAAACATCTAAAAAAAAAAAGAATATTTTGACCTACCATATATGAATGCTTGATTTCAACAATGTTGCACTATATTAACAATTTCAGAACTTGAGGGAAAAATAAGAGAAAGTGGAAATAATTATTGAACATACATTTTATTTGGAAACATATTGACGAGTATACTGTTTCTTTTACTGATCACGAAATTTGATCAAATAATGCTATTGGGGGCCAGACAGTAAAACACAACACTCTGCAAACACTCTCACATGGGAAGGTTTCCGTGCAGGTCTGGCGCCCTCTCTGAGTACCCAGCACATGCTTGCCCATGACCCGGCCTGGCTGCTGGCTGGAGGAGAATCAGGACCCTACTCAGGGTTCTGTCTCTTCCTCTTTCTTTCTCTCTCTCTGTCTTTCTCATTCATGGAAAAAACTGAACAAACCTTAAAAAATATTTAAAAATGTCATTTCTAAGTCTCAGAAAAATATGAAAATGTCTGATTATTTAATTGAGTTTTTAAAGTCATGTCTAGAGTCACCCATAGTTTATGGAATGACTGTTTTAGCAGCACTTCATTGTTCTGTAAGACCCACATACACAGAGCGGGTGAAGCCATAGTGTCCCTCTTCATTCAACCTTCACCAAAACAACAGAAATAATAAAACTGAGTCTTTCTCCTTTCTAATTCTTCACTGGCCTCATCTTTGAAGTTTTTTTTTTTTTTTTTTTTTTTTTTTTTTTTTTTTTTTTTTATAAGGGGTTTTTGCTTTTTTAATAGAGGTTTTTGTCTTAGGGCACATGCATTTGCTGGGGAGAGAGCCATAGAGACAGTGAGAGGGAAAGTGAGAAATCACCCCTCAGAGGGGATGGCTATGCCTCAATCCCTTTTCCTCCAGGATCTTGGGCACACACATACCCAGCATGAGTTTCAAGCCACTGGGTCTGAGACTCCAACCACCATCCTGTATATGGGAGTCTAGCAACGTAACCGCTATGCCATCTGCTGGCCCCTGAAGCATCTTCTGTGTCTATATTTCTTTCTAAAAGAAAAAGCACTCCAAAATTCAAGCAGTAATGCTAACTTGATCTCATTGTGACTGAGCATATAAAGCAATGTCTGCCCAGCACCTTGCTGCAGAGCTGGGCCTGACACTATCAAATGAAGAAAGTACCTTTCAGGTTATGAACTTGGGAGGATATTGGTTTAGATTGAACAGTAATCTTATTTGGCCCTGTTGCCATGACAGCTGAGAAACAGGGGTCCTACATTTGTGTTGTTTTTCCCACTAAGTGTATGCATCTATATGTACATAAACAATTATTATGGTATGTATAAGTGTGCCTATACCATTTATAATTAGTTATTATAAAGTATATCATCAATTATATGACTTGTTGGTAAACTCAGACAAGAGGTATGACATGTATCAGGGGCAGACTTATCATTTATTTGTTCTCCAAGGAATTTGTCAGGTAAAAACTGATTGTTAACTTTCTCAATCCACCTTATAACCTTCATTTGTGTTGTGGTTGTTCATCTTCAATCAAAATGAGGTGATTTAAGTATGGATGGAATCCTCCTACCTCCATCACACTGTGAATTTTACAAAGAGGTATTTTATAGTCTGATTTCTTGGTGGTGATTTATTGGTTTACGCAGCAGGCTGCTTCACACTGGAGTAATGAAATCTTCAGGCTTCTGGTTGGCAACCTCTTTGAGTTCCTCTTTGAGGGAAGGAACTGTCTCAGGTTGGTCTACAATGATTTTTTTCACTGGATAGTTTTCTACTATTTCAAGGGAAACTGCTAATCGGCAGCCAGACTGGAGTGGTCAGGACAATGAGCAGGCTTCTGTTCATTCCTTGGTCTCAGTGACTACTGGGAGTGCAGGGCAAGAATATTACCTGGAAGAGGTGGGAATTCAGGCACTTGAAGAGACCAATCAGGATCCAGTGGCTACACCATGGGCAGCTAAGACATTGCTTTAGTTTCCCACTCCAATATCCATAAGTTCTCCAAACATATAAAATAAAGGTTAAAATAAATGCTGAGCTTATTATACTTGCCATCTCAGGACAAAAATGTCGTCTTTCTCTTTCAAATAATTTTGACCTGTAATGTTGAATTTGTCCGTATCAACAGTTTAGGGAGGAGTATTCCCTAGATTAAAAAAGAAAAAAGAACAAAGAGGAATTACAGTTGGCAGCAAATGTATCCACTGACATTTCTGTAGTTGCATGGAGCCTCTTTGTGTTGCATAGCTCCTGAACAAAAACCTTCATAAGATTGAAAAATCTATAGTGGTGTTACCGTCTCTGAGACCATGGGAAGCTGAGAACTTGGCTGGAGATATCTTGGATAACCAGAAAGGATATTTAAGATTAATATAAATTACTAACAGGTGATTAATAGAAAGACATGATTTAGAAAGTGCACTAGTTCATTGAAGCAAACCTTATCAAAGAAATACGATTTTTATTTAAATGAACTTCGTACATTAATTAATTGAAAACAAATCAGACCAAAGAAGTAAAATTTCCTGTTTAAATGAACTTTGCACAGTGGTAGATGAAAATGCTACAGGGGACAGTATTTCATTTTAGTAGGACATTTGATTGAATCTTTTTTTTTTTTTTTGAGAGGTTTTTTTTTTTTTTTTTTTTTTTTTTTTTTTTTTTTTTTTTTTTTTTTGCAATAGGGGACGTGCACTCACCAGAAAGACCTAGAGACAGACAGAAAGTGAGAAATCACCACCCAGGGAGGATGGCCACGCAGCAGTCCCTTCTCCTCCATTCTCCTCTCGGGATCCTGGGCACACATGCACATGCGCCCGGCTTGAGTTTAAGCCATCGGGTCTGGGACTGGAATCGTGGTCGACTATATGGGAGTCCAGCGACAGTCATTATGCCAACTGTTGGTCCCCATTTGACAGAATCTTAATTAAGAGCATGCTGTTTAATGAAAGCATCACTGTACTTAGGTTGGAAATGTCACCTGACTCTCCAACTCGTTAGTTCAAGTTCTCTTACGTCTTATATCTTTATATAAAACAAGTTTCTTTGACTATATAAAAGGCATCTTTATACGTAAGTATTTTCTACTTCTTTCCAAAATTGGATACTTGACAGTAATGTTACAAACAAGGGCTTAGATGAAATTCTAGTTAGACAGATTTACAGTAAATGACAGAGCTAGGCTCAAAGGTCAATGAATCGATGTCAATGAATCAATGTCAACTTTATGTGAGGGCCCTAACATGTGTCCCATACAACTCTAATTTTTTTTAATTATCTATTTATTTCCATTTGTTATTATTATATTTTTAATTGGCCAGAGAGAGAGAAAGGGAAAAGGAGAAAACCAGTTTCCAGGTCCAGGAATCGAACTGTGGTCAGTACCTTTAACCACCACCACCACGCCACCTGATGACCCCCTACAACTCTAAATTTTTTCCTGTTAATCATTTTGTCAATATGTTTTGTAGGGATAAAGAAGTGGTAACTATTAAAGCTATACATAAATATGGGAGGATAACTTCCAATTAAAGAATCAAATAATCAAATATTTTATAACTATAAAGGTAGAGTAAAAACACAATGGCAGTTTTATGACATAAGGCCATAAAATTTTACCTTTAAATGACAAAATAGTAGTTTTATTGTTACACAATGAGATAGCAATGATAATCACAGCTCAAAGGAAGAAGCACTGAGGAATTTACATATATGTAAGACAAACAGGGGAAAAAAAGGAGCTAATTTAAGGAGTTCCTTTCTTCTTCCACTTGTGCAAATATTTCACTTACTTCAATTGAACAAAGTCATTGCATTATTTCAGTTTCTGCCCCTCAGGGGCACACTTAGTTAGGAGTAATTACAGTATTATAGGATCCGTGCTGTGATTATAGTATGTAAGAGAGACTCAGAGCTAGGAAAGAAACAATATGAATAAGACATTTTTCAGGTGTGTGTATGTATAGGTCTGAGTCTAACTGTCTGGGTCAGTGAAAGCTGTAGAAATATAGTTATGCAAAGTTGCATCCTTAAGAATTAATAGGAGTTTTCTAGTTGAAAAGATAGGGAAGGACATTCCAGATGGAGAAAGTCATAGCCCATAGTGCATGGTGCATTTTAGGAGTAATGAAAACTTTTATATGGTCTAAGCACATATTTGTGTGTATGTGTGAGTCAGGTAATGACAAGTTTTTAATATAATAAATTGTATAAACTTCATTTTGCAGACAGTGAAGAAAATATCAAGGATTCTAAATTGGTAGCACCGCCAGATTTGTGTTCTGGAAAAACAACCCTAGGTCTGGCCCTGTAGCATAGTGGTTAAGTATTGTGCATAGGAAGCTGTATCCCATATGACTGACTGTGGTTCAAATCCTGGCCCTGCTGGCTTGAAAAACATGCCAGGGGAACCAGCAGTTAGCGTAATAGCTATGTCGCTGGACTCCCATGTAGCTGACCGCGGTTTGAGTCCCGGACCCGGTGGCTTAAACTCACACTGGGCGTGTGTGCGTGTGTGTTCAAGATCCTGAGAGGAGAATGGAGGAGAAGGGATTATGGCATGGCCACCCTCCTGATGGGTGATTTATCACTGTCTGTCTCTTTGGCAATTGAATACATGAATGGTTATGAGAACTGGATACATTTTACTTGGACAAGAGAGGACTCTTGTTTCTCTCAAAGAGTTCACAGTCTGGTTATGAAGGCAAAGTATACACTCACAAGGAATAGAAACGAATACAAAGAAAAATACAAACACTACAACAATGCAAGCAATATCACATAGTAGTAGCTAAGAGTATTGTTCAGCAAATTCTGTCTGTCTGTCTCCTACCGAGAACAACATGTTTTGAAAACAAATATTTGCTAAATAAATTTCTGAAAAAATTATAAAATATAACAGTGTTTATTTTGATATCTCATTCTAGTCTTTGATAGAAGAAGAGACCACTTAAAAGAAAAAAACAAATGGGAAAAGCAGAACAGACAGAGATTAAGCCAGACCTAAAGTCTCCAAAGGTATAAAAAATTACAGATTATGTGGGTCATTAATAAATGAGTATAACATAAAGCAGGCTTTCAGCAATAGTGAAGAATTACTCTTGGAAACAGATAGGATGAAAATGTGGTATGAGTTTACTTACGTATCTGATCCTGAGCCAGGAATACATTCCAAGCAGAGCCACAGCGTGGGCTGCACATGTGAGTGTCCTGGAAAATCCAACCATGATTCTATTTCCCCAAGTTGCTCAGCCTCTGACTGGCATGTTCTTGGAAACCTAAATATACAGAACACTGTAGAAATCAGAACAATTGATATGATTGTTTGTCTAGAGAAAAATGTTTTACTTTTTGTAAAATACAGAATTTGTATTCCCCAAGTATTGGTCACCATATTGTGAATAAAACTGAACAGTGTTAAGAATCATTTGCCTTTTCTTTAAAGCACTTTAATGGTTTCCACCTTATTCAGAGCCACAGTTTATTTTACGTGCGAAGGAAAACAGAAAGAAAAGGGAAAGATCCAGACATTAAGAGAACTTAACTGTAAAGTTCAGGCACAAAATTCCAAGTATCTTAATGGATATTCTTGGTTTTTCTTGGGTTTAGAAGAAAACCTTGCAATATGAAATCCCATCAGCTCACAAAGTCTGTTATAGTTAGAATCAGAGGTTCATGAAGCCTTTAGGTGAGAGAAAACCTAGGAAATCATATCCACACAGACCTCTTTTACAGCCTGACTACCTGATGCTCATCACATCTCTAGTGGAGCCCTTCAAGTGACAAGAAGCCCACTACTGTGTCAGTCAGTCCATTCCACTGTAGAAACATCTGATGGCATAAAGCAAACAAACAAACAAACAACTTCATTATATAATTGAAATATCATTTGCCTTCTCAACCTGTGATATTTGTAACATGTGTTTCCATTAATACTCAGATTATGACTTCGAGTCCCCGTGGGCCTTTGTAGAAAAGTTTCTGCCTTTTTTTTTTTCTTTTTCTTTCTTTCTCTCTCTCTCTCTTTCTTTCTTTCTTTTTCTTTCTTTTTTTTTTCTTTTCTTTTTTTTAGATTTTTTCACCATAGGGCAAAAAAATAGTGCTTGCCTGAGAGAGAGAGAGACAGGGACAAAGAGGAAATGAGAAATCACCCCCTCAGGAGGGATGGCCATACCACAATCCCTTCCCTTTTCTTGGGATTTTGGGCATGCATGCACATGCACCTGGTGTGATTTTCAAGGTGCTCAGTTCAGGACTAGAATTGCATTCGGCCATGCGGGAATCCAGGGCCTTAACCACTATGCCATCTCTGGTCTTGAAAATGCCTTTTTCAGAACATTTCTAGGTACTTTTTTTTTTTGAGAGTTTTGTTTTTTTGTTATAGGGCACGTGCACTCACCAGACAGAGAAAGACAGAGAGATAGAAAGCGAGAAATCACCCCCCAGGGGGGGATAGCCACGCTGCAATCCCTTCTCTATTCTCCTCTTGGGATCTTGGGCACGCACACACACGTGCCCAGCGTGAGTTTAAGCCACCGGATCCGGGACTCGAACCGCAGTTCACTACATGGGAGTCCAGCAACATAGCCATTACGCTAAGTGCTGGTCCTCTAGGTACTTTTAATTTCCCTCCTTATGCCTCCGAGTGCTCTCATACAGTCCTAACTCTGTGGCCCTTTCACCGACCTACCATGTTACTGGTTCAAACTCTGGGGGGGCTCATAAGATGATAGTTGATGGCCACTACTTAGGAGCTACCGGTTTTCCTTTGGCTATCTATTGTAACTGTCGAACAAAATCTTGAAATTCTCTGTCACAAAGGCAATAACTTTCCTCTAGGTTTATCAAAAGCTTGGGATTATTTGCTATTACTTATGACTTCCCTTGAAGTGGGCAGGCCATAGGATCTCTCAAAATACTCTGTCTTATAAACCTGGCTTTCTTCCTCATGTCAGGATCAGTTCACCTCTACCAGACAGAAGGATCTGGGGTACCCAAATTGCTAAGCCAGGGAAGAGAAAATTACCTTCATATTAGTCTTATCCCCAAACCTGTTCTTTTTTATGTAATTAATCTGTAAGATCCAAGGATGATTATGTTAGTATATAATAGTCCAGCCTCAGTAATTTCATGAAGTGTGGATTTTACAGTTATAGGTAATGCTAAGTAAAGGACATTCAGTTAAGAAAGGTTTCTGTTGCAACTATAAGAAAATAACTGTGGCTAACTTAAAATAGAAAAGAAAAGAAATGTGTTATAAGGAAATTAGGTAGGTAGCTCTCTGAATTAGGTTCAGAAAACAGTGACCTATGTCTTTTGAGGAGTGTGTAGTGTAAAGAGCAGCTCAGGTCTGGCTGCATCAAGGGTCTGGGTAGGAAGTTAAAAAGCTGTCACTGATGAAGTCACCTCCAGATACTGTGTTGGCCTGTTGGGAATGCCTATTGGAGCCAACCAAGTTCAAGTTCAATGATTGGTGGGTATTGCTTATTTGTAGGGTGCTATATATACTGAACTAATGACCTGTCTGGTGTTTTTTTTTGTTTGTTTGTTTGTTTGTTTGTTTTCTCCCACAGACCCAATAGAGAGATCTAAGAGGCAAGAAATGGAAGTATAAGTGACAACATTTCATACCTGGAAAAGTAACTCCTAGTAAATAAATTGCTGTCTGACTATGTCCTTTGTATCTTCAGACCTTAAACATGTGCTGTCCAGTAGAAGTTTGAATGACGATGAGAGTTTATCTATGCTGTTGGACACAGTGGCCACTAGTCACTAATGGCCAGTAAGCATTGGAAACGTGGCTGGTGTGTCTGAAGGATTCAAATTTTAATTTTGTTTAATATTATTATAATAAATTTAAATAGTAACATATGGCTCTTAGTTACCATAGTATATGACACAGCTATAATCTGTCAGAGCCTATTGTTTTAGGATTGTCAGGCACAATATTTTCAGGAGTTGCTTTTCTAGGTATGAAATGTTGTCACCTTTACTTCCATTGCTTGCCTCCTAGCTCTCTCTATTGGACCTATGAGAGAAAAAAACAACCTATAGGTCATTGGTTCAGTACCTATAGCTTGCTCCCAATAAATAATATCCACCAATCATTGACCTCGGATGACTTCAATAGCTCTCCCATCATTTGACAAGATCAGAAGAACCTGAGTGATGAAGCATGATAAAGTCAGTGAGCTTATCTATGTCCATGAATCTTAGTTAAGTGATATAGCATAGAAGCCAGGATTTTTAGTTTAGAATTCTACCACTTTCCAGTTGATGACTACTGAAGTAAGACAGTTGTGCCTCAGTTTCCTTATTCATAACAAGAGTATATGGGAGACCCTAACTCAAAGAGTAGATGAAATTTTTTTGGAGAGATTTTTGTTGTAGGGCACATGCGTATGTATGCCAGAGAGAAAGATAGAGACATAGAGCCAGAAAGTGGGAAATCTCCCCCACCCCCACCCCGGGGTGGGGATGGCCATGTCACCTTTCCTTCTCCTCTCAAGATTTTGGTCACGCATGCACATGTGCCTGGTGTGAGTTTTAAACCACTGGGTCTGAGACTCAAACTACAGGTGATTACATGGGAGTCCAATGACATAACCATTATACCATCTGCTGGTCCCAAGAGTAGATGAATTTTAACAAACACAGAGGAGCATCTGGAACATAGTAATCTCTCAAAGAATGCTGACCTTCATTGTCATCACTGCACCCAGTGATTTCCAGTAAGAGGTCCAGTGGGCATTAATCAGTTCCTTGTGAAAGCATGAATGGGTGTGTCTACCAAACTACTACTAGTCATAACATAGACTTAAAAAGTTAGAGATACCCAAAGGCCTTGTTGCTTCAATGGTTTTACTCCAAGAAGTATAATCTTTACCTTCTTAGATGGTTAAGAACCTGTCCTGTATTTAAAAGTCTTGCTTTCTAGACACAAGTAGTAAACTGTTTGATGATGAAACTTTGACTTTTAAATTATTTTTTTTAAAAAATGAAAAATCTGCTGACTTAGGGTAGAAAGTGTGGAAACACACACAGTGAGGTAAACAAAGTCCATGAGACGTGTGCTAACTGCGAAGAACACATTAGTGGCTTCAGAAATTATTCCCATGATTATATTGAGTGTTTTTGTTTCTCATAAAAACAGAAACAAAAAATGCAGGGAAGAGCTCCAACACTCAGGTTTGCACATGAGGCACCACAGCAATGAAAGAAACTATGCGCTTGGACATTTTTTCAGTCTTGAACTTTGCTTAAACCTCACTGTGGGCTTTCAGCAGCCAGCATTGAGTACCATACAATTTCATCTCCTGTCTTCCAGGAGCTTTTTAAATTTTCTCTTTGCAAAAAGGAGAGGAAAAATACATAGAAGTTTTGATCTCTCATAAACAATACATTTTTTTCCAAAAAATAGAAGAAAGGATCTTATTGTATTTTTGAGTATATTCCTAACTGGTATAATTTTCCATCTAGTTTTTTTAAAAAAATATTATTTATTTTATTCTATTTATTACTATTATTATTTTTAATTTGATGAAAGAGAGAGAGAAAGTAAGAAAGTAAGCTGTCAGGTCCAACACTTGACCATGTGGGAGTCCAGCCCCTTGACTACCAGGCCACCTGCTGGCCCCTTTCCATAGAGTTTTAAAAACAAGCATAACAGATTGTAGTTCTCTACCATGTTATAAGCAGAGAATGAAAGACTTACAATGTGACTTATTTCATAGAAAAAAAAAACCCTGGAGATCTCACTTCATATGAGATCAATAAAAGTGACTCACGTGCAAGGTGTATATATATATTTTGCAAGTCTTCGACACATGTGTTTCTCAAATTCCACTAGCTCATAGAAAATAACAAATCAGTTAGTTTTCTAGGAACCAAATCAATAAATTATGGAGTCTTCATCAGGCAAGAGTGAAGAACTTTGAAGTATGCCATCTGGAAGAAATATACCATTATTTTTAATTTGATGAAAGAGAGAGAGAAAGTAAGAAAGTAAGCTGTCAGGTCCAACACTTGACCATGTGGGAGTCCAGCCCCTTGACTACCAGGCCACCTGCTGGCCCCTTTCCATAGAGTTTTAAAAACAAGCATAACAGATTGTAGTTCTCTACCATGTTATAAGCAGAGAATGAAAGACTTACAATGTGACTTATTTCATAGAAAAAAAAAACCCTGGAGATCTCACTTCATATGAGATCAATAAAAGTGACTCACGTGCAAGGTGTATATATATATTTTGCAAGTCTTCGACACATGTGTTTCTCAAATTCCACTAGCTCATAGAAAATAACAAATCAGTTAGTTTTCTAGGAACCAAATCAATAAATTATGGAGTCTTCATCAGGCAAGAGTGAAGAACTTTGAAGTATGCCATCTGGAAGAAATATACCATACTATACACTTAAGCCTGAACAGAATATTACCACTCATCTTGGATACGTTATGGTCCATAACTTTCTAGATGTCACAAAATAGGTTTATGCAATTCTTAGCATAATAGAAAATTGGTAAGAGAGAAGGGATATCTAAATTGGTAGCTAAAATTTTATTGTTACTGATTTCCTGAAAGAATATGACCTGTATATATTTGAAAAATAGGATATGTGTTTTGAGTTGATTTTCTGAGTTTGGAGTTGAGGTTTCTTAATACATGTGACTAGTAGATCCTTGCGTGATAGCATGTTTGTGAGACAGCTGACCAAGGTGAAAAGAATTTTTATTTATGCAAAGGTGACATGTTCATATGACTGAACACTAGTACTATACTTTACTCAATGTGTGAATAAACCTGTATATAAAATTCTTTTCACAATCTTTTATTAAGATGAACCAACCCATTCATACAGAATATTTTTGCGTTGAAATAGTAACTACTATAGCCAACAAGGAGTGCTCTAGGTTGAGGCCAATTTGTCTTTGCCAAGGAAGACAGTCAAAGGAAGTGGTGGTGAGGAAACTACGGATCCCTCATTTCTCTATCATCTTACACTGAGCTGCAATTGAGTCCCTTCCCATGACACTTTGTGTTAAAGACAGGAGGCTGTTTATCCCATTAGAGTGTCTTCAAAAGACAGTAAGCAGCGGGTGAGCTCATAGAAACTGATGCTTCTTCTTCCTCTATATTTCTCTAGACAAAAACTCAAACCAGGAAGCTTGGCAGAAAAATTTCTCTTCTGTGAAACTGTCATTTCAGTTTACATAGAAATCTCTTCTCTCCCATACCCCATTTCTCACAAAACACTACAGTACCAGAACAGACTCTTGTTGGTAAAGGAAGGGATTGATACATTATTTAAATAAATTCATGTATTTTTTAAAATTTATTTATTTATTTATTTTTTTATATACATTCAATGACATTGTTTAACTTACGAAGTGAATGTTATTTTGTGATGAATGTGAAAGAAAGTCTCAGAGATTAATAATGGCCATGGGGACACTTCCTCTTATTTTGGAGATGAGATAATGAGGATAGGTTATGAAGGAAGGGGAATTACATAAGCAGCTATTCCGTCACTATCCCAGGAATCTGGTAGAGATCCAAACGACAGAGAATTTCCTGAGGAGTGAATAATAATTTTGGAGCTTGAAAAGATCAGTCCAAATAGTTTTTAAAAAGCATACAATCAAAATAGATAAATAAATAAAAAGCATACAATCAGACTATCTACTAAAGATATGTTTATAGAATGCTTTAACAATTATTTGGGGGTTAAGAGTTTTAGCTGGTTAGATGGCTATTTTATTTTAAAAACCACAAATAAGTTGTTTACTTGAATATCTAAAGAGCTAATTCTTCTTCTTTGTCAGAGAGTGTGTGCATGCACCACAGAGGCGGGGGGGTGGTGGGGAGAGAAAGAGAGAGAGAGAAAGCACCTTCCTCCCAAAGGGAATGGTCACACTGCAATCTCTTCCTCCATTTTGGGCAGGCATGCACATGTATTCAGTGTGTTTCTGAAGTCTTTAAGTCTGGGACTAAAACCATGTAGTCAGCCATGTGGGATCAAGCTTCCATAACCAGCAGGCCACAGGCTGGCCCCTTCATAGCCATATTTTATGCAGACAAGCAAATATAATTACATGTCACACACAGAGTTTGGTACAGTATTAATATCACATTCGAGGGTGAATAGCTACTCTTGGCAATAATTTCATAATATAATCAAGAGTGATATTTTAATCTAAGGATTGATTGATTGATTGATTGTAGGTTTTTGCTATTAGGGCTTGTGTGATTGCTGGAGAGAGACAAAGAGAAGGAAAGTGAGGAATCACTCCCAAGGAGGAATGGCCATGTTGCAATCCCTTCTCCATTTTCTTCTCAGGATTTTTGGCATGCATTCACACATATCTGGCATGATTTTTCACATCTCTTTGTCTGGAACTCTAACTGAGATAGGCCATGTGGGAATTCAGTACCTTAACCACTATACCACCTGCTGGCCCCAAGATTTTTTTTTAAACATAGGCATTTAATCTCTGTTTTGACTATTATCTATTCTTAAGTAGTGATGATAAGTAGTGATGAGTCCCAGTGTAGTCCTTTAAAACATAGTTATAAGTGAATTTGGTATTCTTACCCTAGGAATACTCTCTACTCCAAAGGAAAGTATGCTGAAAATATTAAATTGATTTTTTTAGAGAGATTTTTGCTGTAAAGCATCTGTGTTCACTGGAAAGGCAAAGACCAAGAGACAGAAAGTGAGAAATCACCCCTCTTCCTCAGGGGGATGACCACACCACAATCCATTATCTTCCATTCTCCTCTTGCAATTTTGGGAACACACACATGCACCCAGTGTGAGTTTTAAGCCACCAGGTCTGGTGGACTACATGGGAGTCCACCAACATAACCATTATGCTATCTGCTGGTCCTTGAATCCATTCTTTAGAGGATCACCTGAAGTTTATTCTCCCTGTATCTTTTCTTCTACGGAAAACCTCTAATACCCACTGCCTTTTTGCCTTTAGACATGAGGACAAAAAACATGATGGTGAATCAAAAGTTGCTTTTCAAGCCCTAAAGGAGATTTTCTATTAAAATGGACAACAGATGAGAACCGAAAAGAAATAGATCAAAGATGTGAACTCCATCTATGAGGATATTTACAAAGAGAAGGCATGTAAATCTTTATTATTTTTAACTTTCATTGATACAACCTTCTGGGTGGAGGAGGAAATAACATTGAACAATAAAATAAAAGAGTGAGTAGGCAATTATGAAATAGAAAAAAAATCCTATCTGTGGAATGGAAAGAGATTTAAAAGAAAGCACTTCCATGCACATTTTTGTACACGCTATTTACGTAGGTGCTGGCAGGATGCTAAGGAGGTAGGCAACACAAAATGCCATGATTTTCACCTTAAGAAGTCATGGAGTCCATGGGAAAATCCAAATTACAGAATAAACATAATAAAAGAGAAAAGCAAGACTTCAAAGGAAACAATGTCAAATTGTTCACTATATATATTGATACAAATTACTGATACCTTTTCAAGAAATTTGAGTTGTAATTATAATTAAATGATAATCTTCTGAATAAAGGTTAAACTGCTGCATAATAGGAAGAATTAGAAACAACACAAATAATGGTTGACTTTAATGTTTTATTTTACCCTCATACTGAGGAGTCCAAAGCAGTTTTATAGAAGTAGCGGTGGCACTGAACACACCATAAGTCACAATACTATTTATTTGGTATTTGGCATTCCCAACCCCAAGTAAATATTCATAAATTAGTACTATTTATTCCAACCCTCACAATTCTTTGGGTTTGATTTAGAGCTTTCTATTTGAAAAGACCTTATGGTTATTAGATAACATCCTTCTGTACCTTTTCATTTCCTAATGAAGTGTTAAGGCTGGTGACAACTTTTAACTCTCTCCAAGCGGTCCTACAGCAATGAACGATGGAGAGGGGAAGAGCATCAGCAAATTTCAGATGAAAATCGTTACCATCAGATTCTTATGAACTGTGGTTGTAGAAGAAAACAGAAAAAAGTATTGGGTTTATCTTTACTTTAAAGGGCTGCTTTTATTTTAAGAAGCATCAACAGACTCAACAATAATAACTACTAACTTTATTTTAGGATAGGACTTTGAAAACATTCTAAGGTCTATGGAATAATTTCAGTCTCTTTTGGGAAGGACACTGTGTAAAACAAATAAGGTTGTACTTCAATTTTTCCAGGACAGTGATTGCAAGTCAAATCTAAAAGCTGCTCCAAATTCTAAATAAAAAACAAATAAGTTCATTTTAAATGTTTAAGTAGCATATACATAACAGCCTTTTGTCTGAGTCAACAAAAATGTATTTTTAATCCATCAAATTTCTTTTTAATGGTGAGTATTCATATCAATTTTATTCAATAAAGAACATTGTATTATGAAATGAAATGATATTCTAAATATTACTTTTAAAATTTTATTTGCCCAAAATCAGTTCACAAAATAGAATATAAACAATTTTGGCTTCTCTTATGAATAATTAGGGCTACTAAACACAAATATGTCAATACATATAAAGAACCAAAATCAATTTTTTTTATCTTAATTTTTTTCTGTGAAAAAGTAGATTCCTTCTGTTTTGTGACACAGCTTCTAGAATTATATTATGGTACAAAGTATGCTTGTGCCTTTAAGTAGTGTAACTTCACAGATAAATAAATTAATTAGAAAGTATGACATCTAGCTTCCTTCTTTGATGAAATCAAAAAGGACATAAAGGGAACCAGCAGTTAGCGTAATGGCTATGTCGCTGGACTCGCACGTAGTCGACAGTTCACATACCGGACCCAGTGGCTTAAAACTGACGCCGGGCGCATGTGCGTGCGTGCCCAAGATCCCAAGAAGAGAATGGAAGAGAAGGGATTGCGGCATGACCATTCCCCCTGGGGGATTTCTCGCTTTCTGTCTCTATGTCTCCCTCTGTCTGTCTGGTGAGCACACGCGCCCTATAGTGAAAATCTCTCCAAAAAAAAAAAAAAGGACATAAAGTAAAAGCAAATCAATAGCACTTCAGAGTGATCAGATTATTTTCCTAGTGAGAAGCCGGTTCATAGACAAAGTGAATTTTAAAAGGAAAGTCAGAGCTTAGGAAAACAGGCAGCTATTTGGTGAGTAGGCAAGAAAGGAAGGTAGAATAGGGATTTAATCTAACAACACAGTGATTGTCATTATTTATGATAATGAAGGATGGAATGAAGATGAACATGTATAAATGACAAATATAAAAACTAACTTCTTTTTCTAGTAGCTTTTAACTTATATCTTCCGACCATATTAAAACAAATCTATTTGCCTACTGATAAAATGGTCTAAAGTAAGTATTTCCTAAGTATTTCCTGTTCTTTTCATCTTCTTAACCTGATGACTATAGCATTAACTCAGAGAGAAGGATCTAGTTTGACAGATTGGAGAAACATTCTGGAATAGCAGCTGCCAGATAATTTGTTCTTGAGAAATCAAGGAATAAATAAAGCATGCATAGTTACAGAAGAGAATTATGAATGACAGGAAGAACAGAAAATGGTCATAAAAAAAAAGACTGACGTACAGCAGCTGAGTTTGGATATCGTTGGAATGGGTGGTTTTGTGCCTCATGCCCATATGATCATAAATAAAACAAGACACCTGAAAGGAAACAAACACTTTTAGGGAACATCATGGGTCCAATTTCTGACTTCCATAATGAAGATTCTCTTCCTCTCCAGTCCCGACTTCTGCCATGTTCTGCCTTGTACGTCAGCCTCTGGAAGCACTAAAGTGTAGTTTCCTCTCTCCCTTCAGCCCTCCCTCCAACAGACATCTATGCTATGCTGTTTCTCAAGAAATACCTCTCTTCATGGAAAAACTTTCCAAATGTCATTGCCATTCATTCATCTTTTAATATGCAGATCAGACATAATCCTTTCTAGAAAAAGTTTTGAGACCCCTATGTAGAGTTAGTGTTACCTTCGAGTACTCTCACTGAAATCCTGCGTATTTACAATGTAAGATATTAGTAACACTGCTTCTTTTGTTATTTGTCTCCTTATGCAGACTTGTGGGCATCTCTAGTATAGACATGAGCTTTAACCATCCCCATGCCTTGTCATGATGCTGCTCAATATATAACTGGTCAAATGAATTCAATGTAACTGAAAGCCAGATTAGACCCATGATAGTCAAAATGTGGTTCACCAGTTTGTAAACTGTGCATCTGATGCTCTGCAAAGGCGTAAGTACTGACTCTGAGAGTGGGCATAGACAAACTCTTACTACAATTTAACTTTGTCATGACAATGTAAGCTTGTAAGTCACTCATTGAACAAAGTATAAACTGGTTTCTTTGTTTTTTTCTATGAGCAAGAGAGACAGTGGCTCCAGTGAGATCTTCATACCATCGTCCACTCCCAGCTTCAGCCAGACCCAGATCATGGGCATACATGTGCCTAGTGTGTTCAGGGATGTCTCCTTACATGAACCCAGAACCATCCATGTGGGTCAGCTTTGCAGAGCATTACATTATTTCTAGAGCAACATCTGGCCTGAGACCAATATTAAGTACTATTGAATTTGTATGTTGAGTCAGATGGTATGAGCTGCATAATTAGCATGAGCCATAAGAACACATTACACCATATGATGGCTCCAGGTTAGATAACTGAACCCCCAGAACATAAAGAAATATGAGAACACATAAATGTTTGTTTTCTTTTCTTTCTTCCTTTATACTTTAAATAATTTATGTATTTATTATAATTATTTTTAAGTTTACTAAAGGGCATGTACACATAACAGAGAAAGACACAGAAAGGGTGGGGGAGTGAGAAAGTGCCTTCACCATCAGGCCATCTACTGGCCCCAATTTTTTTTTTCATCAAAACTTGGAATTTTTCAATTATATTTTAATCAAATTAATTATATAATTTAATATAAACTATGTAATGTACATAAATAACTTATTTGCATTTCAAACTAATATATAGTAAAATAACTTTCACTAGAATATTTTTGTCAGAAAAGGACCCTCTCTAACATACTTCTACTTGAAATTATGATGCACAGAGTTGAACTTGATGGTAAATGTTAAAATCACCATCAGTGATTAGGTAAATTATACTGGCTCATGACGTAAAGAAACCATTAAAAGTTGAGTCATTTATATGCAAATCATCAACCATAAGTTCAGAACTTAGGGGATTCTAAGTAAAAGACTATTACATTTAAAAGTTGACAGAGGTAGATGCTTAAGATTTCACACATATATATTAGTGAGTGTAAGTCTTTTTGTGAAGCACTTCAGGTTACTAAGAATAAGAAATCACATACACTTTCTGAAGCACTAGTGAAAGCCTGAGTCAAAGATGTCTTCTTAGAAATATCGGGGAAATTTGTGACAAAAAAAGAAAATTCAGTATCAATTTCCAATGACACCATAGTTTGAGGTATGCAGGAATTACTAATTCTGTACAAGATTTATGCATAAATAAGTAAAACTTATTTATAAGAATACTTTTTATTTCATGCAGCAATGAACAGATATTATTAACAGAAATTCTTTTAGTATATGTGCTATGTAAATATGATAATGATGTGAAGAAAATATTATTTTAATTAAAAAAAATTTTTGAGACAGAGAGAAGGAAAGAGAGAAAGAAAGAGAGAAGGAAGAGAAATAGAAACACGTAGCCCAACAGGGTCCCTCATGCAGTGAACCATCCCAGCCCCATCTAGCCCAGATCAGGGGTACATGTGTGCCCAGTATGTTCAGGGAGGTTTTCAGACATGAACCTGGACCCATTCATGTGGGTCAGCCTCACAGGCATTGTGTTACTGCTATGTCACCTTTTGGTCCCAGAAAAAGTATATTTTTGACCTTCATTGCTGACAATGAATGCTAGTTCTAAACTATCTAACACTGAAAAAAAAAATGACAGATTGCATTATCAACAAATTTAGCTTGGGGCTTAAGTTTAGCCTAAGAGTACATTCTGATGGTGAGAGAGGGAAATGTTCTGGAATAGTTATTTAGATTGAGGAGTTTGACTAGAATACAAGTAATGCACTGTTTTCTTTCTTTTTTTTTTTTTTTGGAGAGATTTTTCACTGTAGGGCGCGTGCGCTCGCCGGACAGACAGAGAGAGACATAGAGACAGAAAGCGAGAAATCACCCCCCCAGGGGGGATGGTCACGCCGCAATCCCTTCTCCTCCATTCTCCTCTCAGGATCTTGGGCACACACGCACACGCGCCCGGCGTGAGTTTTAAGCCACCGGGTCCGGGACACGAACCGCGGTCGACTACGTGGGAGTCCAGCGACATAGCCATTACGCTAACTGCTGGTTCCCTGCACTGTTTTCTGTATCAAGAATGTCTTGTTGTTAAGGAGCGTTAGTCTGTTATTCTGTTGTGAGAAGAAATACCTGAGACTGGGTGATTAGTAGAGAATAGAGCTTTGGTTTACCATTTTGGTGGCTGGAGGTTCAAAGGCACGTGACTGGCATCAGTTGACTGACATTACAATATTGCCAGTAGAAGCAGAGAGGACAGTGGGCATATGCAGGGGGCGGGGAGGAGAGAGAGAGAGAGACCTGGGGGCAGCCATCTTTCTTTTACAGCAATTCTTTCTTGGAAACCAGCTCCTCTCACAATAGCTAGAACTGTCTCACGAGAGGCTTAATTCATTCCTTAGAATGATGGCTCCATGATACAATTACTTACCACAAGGCAGGCCTCATCTCTTAAAAGATCTACCATCTCCCCATGTCCTTACACTGGAGACTAAATTCCAAAATATGAACTTCTGGGGGGCAAACCATTAGCCAAATTATAGTATAAAGCATAAAGACAAAGATGGCTAAATTAATCCGTACCTTTAGCAATGTAGTAAAAACTGAATTATATAAAGGCTAATGCATTAAAATAGAGATTGTTCTCTTCGTTATGAGACAATATGGAAGGTGATTTTCAACTACTGCTATTGTATGTGCAGCAAGAAGATGAGAGGAATAAAACTTTCTGTCAAGAAGAAAAACAGGCTGGGTCTTGGTGGCCTGTTAGTACTTACTGGAAGACATCTCTGCTGGGCCATGTGGGATCCAGCCTTTTTAAGTACCACCCACTGGATAGTTTCTCCCATCTTCCTTTAGAAGACATTTTTATTACAGTTATTAAGATCATGACACCCTCTTATTTCATGAGAAAATGGTCTTTAGTTTTAGATAAAGCATTTAAAGAGTACATAGAACTGCACAGAAACCTTGTTGGAGTGACACAGTATCCCTGCAATGACCACTGAGCTTCCAGGGCAAAGTTTGCCCATGCAAGCTGGTGGCAGTGGACCCTGGTCTGAATAATGAGTTACCATAAATATTCAAAAAGAGCAAGGTCAAAGGAGCACTGTAATCAGTTAATAATAGTTCCCAAGGGACTTAAGCCATATGAATTTTTCCTTCTTTTCTTCTCTTTCTTTCTTCCTTTTTCTTTTCTTTTTTTTTTTTTTTTTTTAAGAGATTTTTGCTATTGGGCATGTGCATTCGCTGGAAAGACAGAGAGACAGAAAGTAAGAAATCACCCCCCCGCCCAGGGGATAGGGCCATGCCACAATCCCTTCTCTTCCATTCTCCTCTTGGAATCTTGGGCACGCACACATACGCCTGGCATGAGTTTAAGGCACCGGGTCCAGGACTTGAACTGTGGTTGACTATGTGGGAGTCCAGTGATGTAACCATTACCCTGGGTCCTTGAATTTTTCCTTATTTTCTGATACAGCTTGAATTAATGGAACAGTTTATCTACTTCACTTTACACTGAAGGTAACCTGGCTAGGTTTTTCCAATAGAATCATTCACATTAAAATAATGAGTATTGGGGCCAGCAGGTGGCATGGTGGTTAAGGCACTAGACCCTCAAATGGTTGACCATGCTTCAAGCTCCAGACCTGGCAGCTTGAAAATCACACTGGGTGAGTGTGCATGCTTGTCCAAAATTCTGAGAGAAGACTGAAGGAGAAAGGATTACATTATGGCCATTTCCCCCAGTGTGCAGGAGTTATTTCTCAATTTCTCACTTTTCCTCTCTCTCTCTTTTTATTTATTTATTTATTTTTGAGAGGTTTTTGCTATAGGGCGCGTGCACTCGCCAGCCAGACAGAGAGAGACAGAGAGACAGAAAGCGAGAAATCACCCCCCCAGGGAGGATGGCCACGCCACAATCCCTTCTCCTCCATTCTCTTCTCGGGATCTTGGGCACACATGCACACGCGCCCGGCGTGAGTTTTAAGCCAGAGCGTTCAGGACGTGAACCACGGTCGACTACGTGGGAGTCCAGCGACATAGCCATTACACTAACTGCTGGTCCCTCTGTCTCTTTCTGTCTTTCTCTGGTGAGCACATGTACCTTATGGCAAAAACCTAAAACAAATAAATAAATAAAAATTAGAAATTATACCTACAAACACAAATGTGGAAAGTTAAGTTTCATTCTACCAATGTATTTCCTACTTTTTCTTTCTTTCTTTTTTTTTTTTTTTTGGAGAAATTTTTGCTATAGGGCACGTGCACTCGCCAGACAGAGACAGACAGAGAGAAATCATCCCCCAGGGGGATGGTCACGCCGCAATTCCTTCTCCTCCATTCTCCTCTCGGGATCTTGGGCACGCACGCACATGTGCCCGGTGTGAGTTTAAGCCACCGGGTCCAAGACTCGAACTGCGGTTGACTACATGGGAGTCCAGTGACATAGCCATTACACTAACTACTGGTCCCTGTATTACCTACTTTTTTGAGACTTATATATGAGAAAAGACAGAAAGAGGCATTTCTTTTGGAACAGTAAGTGTGGATGAGGCTATGGTGCTAAACATGTCCTTTAAGTGTTAGTTTGTAGGCTATGTAAAGTCCATACTAAATATGTTCAGTTAAATACAGACATAATCAAGAGACTGAAATAAAGTGAAAGAAGTCAACAAAGTCTGAAAATTGATAGTTTAAATAAAAGCATTTACTGATTGCAGATACAATGTAAACAGAATGAGACTAGATCATGGCTTTGAATATGAACAAAGAAATAAAATGTCAATATAAAAATTATCCTAAAAAGCATTAACCTGATTCTTCTGAAGAAGCATTTTTTCTCAGTGTTATGCCAATTTCTGTATGTTACTTTCTTCTATAAAATGTCATTATCATTCTACCTTCACACTGATTGTGCCAGCACTTATTGTAGAAAGAAAGCTAAGATGACAAACTCAAGCAAATTATAGAGACAAAAACCTCAGTTTTATTTTGAATATAATTTAGGGTATTTGAGGGAAACATTTTTTTTTTGAGAGGTTTTTGCTATAGGGTATGTGAGCATGCCAGAAAGACAGAGAGAGACAGAGAGACAGAAAGCGAGAAATCACCCCCCAGGAAGGATGGCCACGCCACAATCCCTTCTTCTCCATTCTCCTCTCAGGATCCTGGGCATGCATGCACACACGCCTGGTGTGAGTTTAAGCCACTGGGTCTGGGACACAAACTGCGGTTGACTACATGGGAGTCCAGCGACATAGCCATTATGCTAACTACTGGTCCTAAAGGAAACATATTTTGATCCTGTGAATTAGAAAGGTTTTTTAAAAACCTTATCTTTCCCAGGACCAGCTAATGGTGTGGAGGTTAAGGTGGTTGGATCTCACATGGCTGACTGCTTATTTTGAGTACTAGACCTGGCAGCTTGAATAATTATGTCAGGCCAGATCCTCAGGTTGCCTAGTGGTTAAGGCACTTGATATGCATGGCTGACTACTGTTTGAGTCCTAGACTTAGAGACTTGAAAATCCTGCTGGAAGTATGTGTGTGTATGCCCAAAGTCTCAGGAGCAGATTGCAGCATGACCATCAGTGGGGTGATTTCTCATTTCCTTTCTCTGCCTCTTTGTGTCACTCTCTGGCGAGTACACTTGATCTTTGGGAAAAGAGAGAGAGAGAGAGAGAGAGAGAGAGGTGTATGCCTGTCCAAAATCCTAAGAGGAGACTGGAGGAGAAGAAATTGCGGCATGGTCATCCTCCCTGGAGGGGTGTGGGTGATTTCTCACTTTCCCTGTCTGTGTCTCTCTCTCCAGTGAGTGCATATGCCCTATGCCAAAAATCTAAAAACAAAAAAAAACTTAAATATTCATATTAATGAGTTGTAGTAAGTTATAATAATTCCAACTTTCAAAATAAATTTAAGAATAAATTGTCACATAAAATTTCATTTATGTATACATAACTAATGAAAAACTTGAATGACTCATAGAAATTACATGCAGTAATTTTAAAGAGTACTTTTAAAATAATACTAATGAGGCATCAGTGGATGGCATAATGGTTACATTGTTGGACTACTATGTAGTTGACTGTTGTTCAAGTCCCAGACCCAACAGCTTAAAACTCATACTGGGCACATGAGCATGTGCACCAAAGATCTTGAAAGAAGAATGGAGGAGAAGGGATTGCGGCATGGCCATCGCCCCCTGCGAGGTGGTTTCTCACTTTCTGTCTCTGTCTCTCTGATAAGTGCACACATCTTATAGCAAAAATGTCTCAAAAAATAATACTACTAATAAAATAATCATAGTGATAATGTTAATTATAAAGATTTCTAATGCTTTTGTTTATTCTGTAACTATAAAGTACCAGGAGACCTTAAAAGTGAAGTGAAAATGAAAAAAATATGAGATTATTTTAATGCAAACAATTTTTAAATCCAGGCATAGGGTTTCATATATATATATTTTGTATGTTTTCACATAGTTTTTGAAAATTGCTTGTGTATCAAGACTCTCTATTTAAAAGTGTAAACACATTAAAATTTCCTAGAAGGGTACGTGACATTATTCTTCCAGCTCTCCAAGATGTCATTTGGAGTTTTATTATTTTTCCAAAATATTTACAATAATTTTTTTTAACTCCACATCATTGTCAATTATTTCAACAAGTGAATTGGTAAAATCTAATTATTGGCAAAAGTGGTAGAGTGCTTTCTGGCAAAGAGCTGTCACAGACTCATGCTGGGAACAGGATTAACCACAAGAGACTAAAACAAGCAACCTGCTATCTATGTCAGATGTATTCACAGGATGTTTTGAAAAAGAGGAGGCCAGAAGAAATTGAAGCTGTGAATGGGTGAAGAAAATCTCTTTTAAAACTTTTACTTTTATTGTGACTTGAAGTGTTATACAAAGCAAAAAGTCCAGGAGAATTAAAATTTACTTTGATACGCAATTTAAAAACATCTGAAGAAAGAAATAATTTTTTAGATTGAGTGAATAGTCATAGTTTTTTTTCCCTCCAAGACAGAGTGTGTGCATGCCAGAGAGAGAGAGAGAGAGAGAAAGAGAGAGAGATTGAGAAATCATTGACCCCCAATAGAATGTGGTCATGTTGTAATCCCTTTCCATCATTTTTCCTCCCCTTCAGGATCCTGGGCAAATGAATATGTGCACACACACACACACACACAACTGGGCAAATGAATGTGCACACACACACACACACACACACACACTCACACACATATACACACACATAAACCAAGCTTGTTTTTCAAGCCATTGGGAGCTAGGATTCAGTCAACCCTGTGGGATCTGACTCCCTTCACATAGCACTTAACCCTGTGCTACAGGGCCAGGCTATATTAAATTATTTTTACATAAAAAACTATACCTTCTGTGTGTGTGTGTGTGTGTGTGTATGCACACACGTGAGTGTATGTGTGTGTGTTCTTTCATTTAATTGAGTAACTATGTCTCTTATTTTTAAAGTAGCCACAGGTATTTTCATGATTTAATATTAAAATAGTTCTCAGAAATCAATTTTATCAAGGTTTATCTTTGATTTCTGCAGAAAATCGCTTTCATTTGCAGGAATCCGTTTCATGTGGCTGTGCCTATACAACTGGAATCTGTTGAGATCCACCCTTGGATGGTTAAGCCACTGCATAATTGTTTTATTTTCCTTTTTTTGAAATGATAGGCTATCTTTGTCATTTTATGTAGTGACAAACCTAAAGCTTCGTGATACTTTCTAGACTATTTTTCCAATCTGACTTTAAAAATCTTCATTCCTGTTAACCTGGGACCTTGTGTGTTATTATTGGTCACAAAAAAGGATAAAGATCACTGTATGTAATTAGGATAGATAATACCATGGAGAAATAGGTGTCTCCTACTAAGTCTGAATCACCAACAAACTGTGTTTTTTGTTGTTGTTGTTCTTGTTATTTTTTAAATTTATTTTTTATTTATTATCATCATAATATTGTTTATATTACATTGAATTGCATATAACTTTACAGTGTGTGTTATTGACCAGTTAACCTAACCTTAGAATAGTGACAGTTCTAAAAGTAGAACCAAGGCTCTTTGAGAACAGGTTTTTGGGTGCATAGTCTTTGAAAACAGTTCTTAAGTTCTAGCTCTCAGCTAATTTTATGATCTTCAGTAATATTTGTGCCAACTGGTGATAAATTATACTTTATTGTGTTGAACTTTTTCATAAAACATGTACTAAGTGAAGAAATTAGACCAACCATTACTATACACTGTAAGTTTCCTCACTATTTAACAGTTTTTAGCCACTACCACATACTGTGGTATGTGCTACAACAGTATAAATAGGCTTTTAACATACATAAGACTGCCTTAGTTTGACTCAATATCCATCTGTGTTGAACATTTACATTTTAAAACATGCCCCAACATTTGAAAGGAGAGAATATAAATAAAATTGTATGTGAGACATATACTATAGGTCTAAATACTTACAAGTATAAACTGAGGTATCAAATTGCCAATTAAATTTGTACGACCCTTATATTTTGGTAAATGTGGTTTTATACAAAGAGAATTTGTACAAAGCTATGATTTCAATATAGTGAAAATAGAAAATCTCAGAGATAATTGAGCTTCACTATTATTAGTTGATGAGTCAGGTATGTCCAATACATAATAATATAAATACATCAATTAATTATCTCAGAATATTTCAGCTCTAACAATATTCCTATAATAAAAAGTTTTAGGGTTTTTTTGTGTACTGACAGCAGTGATCTAAATTATTAAAAGTTAAATATACACATTTGAATATATTATATTCAAAATGTAAATGAAAGTAAATGTAATATTGGGTTGTCAGAAAAATCATGATGCATTTTTCTGTTTTTTTCTATGCAAAAAATGCTAACTTTTCCAACAACTTAATATATTAAAATTAATTTTCATATGGTTTCAAGACATGTATTTTCTTCTAAAATATTAGATTATCTATTAAAAATTATAAGAAGAAAAATAAAAATTTTAATTTATACGTACCAAAAATTTAAATAAACTATTTTAAATATCCTTAAAATTCATTTTTTAAAATTTGCTTTTTAAAACTAATTCAAAAAGATATTTTTGTTAAAACATATTATAACATAACTAATGACAAGTGTTGACAAGGCTGTGATGAAAAAGGAACTCTCTTACACTAGTGGTGGGAACATGAATTAGTCTAACCTTTGTGGGAAATAATATGGAGGTTTCTCAAAAACCTACAAATAGAACTTCCATATGATCCAGTAATCCCATTTCTTAGTATTTACCCAAAGAGTAAATCATTGCTAAAACATGGACCCAATCTAAGTGTCCAAAAACTGATGACTGGATTGAAAAACTGTGACATGTACATGCTATGGAATATTACATAGCTAAAAGAAATAATGAGATCCCACTATTTGACACAAAATGGGTGAATATAAAAGATTCAATATTGAGAGAAGTGAGCCAGACTTTGAATGATACACATTGTCTATCCCTACTCAATTTGTACTGCTATGGCAGAGGTTGAAGGATTTGAAAATGTGGTGGTGGAGAAGATGGGTGTAAATTCCTGAGATGCCTACCAAGAACACATCTGAAACTAGGGCTGTCTTCCTCCTCTTGACACTGCAGAATTTACTAAAAAAAAAAAAAAAAAAAAAAAAAAAAAAAGAAGAAGAAGAAGAGGCAAGTTCTTCACCAGATGACTAGGAACCAACACAGAGGCACAAGAAATATGAGAAAACAAGAAAATGCCTCTCTCCCAAGGGAACACAACAATTCTAATTAACTACAGACAACACAAAAGAATTTTAAAAAATATCAGAAAAACAATTCAGAATATAAATAGTGAAGAAACTAAATGAGATGCAAGAGAAAACAGGCAACCAACTCCAGAACATGAAATCATTCCACAATATGAAGGAGGAAGAGATAGATACCCTAAAAAAGAATTAAACAGAACTTCTGGAGATGAAGACTATAATATAGGAAATCAAAACCTCCCTGGAAAGTATTGGAAGATTAGACTATACAGAATATAGAATCTCATATCTGGAAGACAAAGTCTCGGACTTAGACAAAACCAACAAAAAGAATGAAAATAACCAAAAAACTGAGGACAAAATAAGAAAAAATACTAAATACCATTAAATATTCAAATATATGAAGAAAAGGTATTCCAGAAGGTGTGAAGAAACAGATAAGGGTATAGAAAATATGTTCCATGAAATACTTGCAGAAAACTTTCCAAACCTAGAGAAACATTTAGACTTCAACACCTAAGAAATACAAAGAACTTCAAATAGAATCAGTCTAAGAAGATCCTTTCCATGGTGCATCATAGCCAGATTGGTCAAATTATAGATAATGAAAAGTTTCTAAAAATGGCAAGAAAGAAACCTAAAATTACAAAGGTTATCCTATTAGACTAACATTAGACCTCTCAACTGAAATAATGTGAACAAGGAAAGAATTGAAAGGCATAATCAAAAGGCTAAAAGAAAAACAATTTCAACCAAGCATACTATATGTGGTGAGATTATTCTTCGAATGGGAAGAACATATAAAATCATTTCAGATAAAAACTGAAAGAATTCAACAACACTTGATAAGCTCTTCAAGAAGTATTGAAAGGAGTACTACACCAAGAAAACTAAAGAGAGACAAACAGAAATAAGACAAGAACAACAACAACAAAACACAAGAAAATGACTAACAAAATGACAAAGATAAGTCTGCAAGTATTGATAATAATGTGTAATGTTAATGAGTTAAATTCTCCAATAAAAAGACTCAGACTGGCTGAATGGATTGAAAAAAACAAAAACAAAAACAGGACTGCCCTATATGAAGCCTACAAGAAAGACAGTTCATGAATAAAGACATACATAGACTGGAAGTGAAGGGCTGGAAAAAGATATTCCACATAAATGGAAATTTTTTAAAAAGGCTAAAGTCATGAAACTGATATCAGACACAACAGACTTTAAGACAAAAAATGTAAAAAGAGAAAAAGAAGACCACCATATAGTCCTAAAAGGGCTAATTCACCAAGAAGACATGACACTTAAAAATATCTATGCATCCAACTTGGGAGCACCCAAATAGGTGAAAGAAAGATTGCTAGATCTAAAAAAAGAAAGACCTGTAGATTTAAAGAAAGAGATAGACTGCAACATACTAATCATTGGGGATCCCAAGACTCCACTGTCTCATTTGGATAAATCATTTAGACAAAAAAATAAACAAAGAGATATGAAGTCTAAATGATACCATAAACAGTATGGACTTGACAGACATCTATAGAACTTTCCACCCAACAACCACAAAATATACATTTTTCTCACCCCCACAGGGAAAATTTTCAGATTGGCCACATGACAGAGCACAAAACAAGCGGGAAAATTTTCAAAGATTGGCCACATGACAGAGCACAAAACAAGCCTTTACAAAGCCAAACGTATACCTTTGGGTAGATACCTAGGATTGGAATTGCTGGATCATAAAAACAAAAACAAAAACAACAAAAAAACTTCCATATTCTTCACAGATGTTGTACTAGTTTACACTGTGGTTAAATGTAAAAACATAAGAGAAAGGAGAAGAAAAAAACATTTAAAAGCCAAAAGTATAGAAATTACATCCAAAAAAGAAAAAAATGTTTAAAAGCCAAAAGTATAGAAATTACATCCAGCATCTTCTCTGACCATGATGGAATTAAACTTGAAATTAATTGCAGAAAAAAACCTTCAAAAATATACAAATATGTAGAAACTAAACAATCTACTCCTGACTGACTTCACAAGCATTGCAGAAATTAAGAATGAAATCAAAAGATTCATTGAAAACAATAATAACAAGCATGTGAGTTTTCATAACCTATGGGACACAGCAAAAGTAGTCACAAGAGGGAAGTTCATAGCAATTAATGCTTAAAAGAAAACAGTTAAAAGATGGCAAATAGACAACCTAGCAACACATCTCAGGGAAGTGGAAGAACAACAACAATAAAAACCATAAAAAATACCAGGAGAAAAGAAATAATAAAGATTTGAGCAGAAATCAATGAAATCCCTCTTTGAGAAGATAAACAAAATGATACATTATTAGCTAGAAATAAAATACAAAAAAACATTTTTCTAACATTAAGTACTCACCTAGTAACCAAAGAATTGCTTTCATGACTTAGACTTGTTTTTTGACCAACGTGTACATATTAAGGAGAAATAGGAATGATTTAATATTACAAAATGTTCATTAGTTGCCAAATACAACTTTTGTATATATCTTTAAAACCACAAAATAGGATACAAAGAGAAGCATAAAAATGAATACTCTCAATACTGCTGGGAAATTATACTCCATTATGCAAAAGTCTATTGGATGTGGACCAGTTCATGGTTTGGTGGTTACATTAGCCGTATTCCACATTGCCCACTACTCAGTTCTAGTCCTAGACTCAGTGACTTGAGAAACAAACCAGGCACATGTATACCTGTGCCCAAAATCTCGTAAGGAGAATAACGGAGAAGGAATTATGGCATGACCATCCCTCAAGTGTTTTCTCACATTCTCTGTTTCTCTCTCTCTCTTCAGCAGATTCACATGCCAAAATTAAAAATAAAAGAATATATTGGATTCATGCTATCTAAGAAGAAGGATTTGGCGAGTTAATTCATCTTGAATCTTAACATGATTACTTTTCAAATCTTCCCTATGCTTTGAAGCAGTGTGTGTACATCTCCTGATGTTGGTGCTATGGTCTGAATGTGTCATCTCCTAATGCAGGTGTTGAAACTCAATGGCCAGTGTGATGACAGTATGAAGTGGGGCCTTTAGGAGGTGATTAGGTTATGAGTGCTCCTTCCTCAGAAATGGACTTAAGACCCTTATGACAGAGGAAAAAGATGGCTTGAACTTCCACCTTCTTGCTCAAGTTTCTGGGTACTTTTTTTGTTTTGCTCTTTATTTTTCAATATATGGACAGAGGGCTTAAAATCCAGTTTAGAAATGAACATACAGCCATATCCAGATAAGAAATATTTAAGTGATGGGAAGATCAAAGTCATTTAAACTTGGATTTCTTTAAAGCAAGAAAAAAATTGCAATCTGCTTTGTATCTACATGTTATATAATTTCATAATTTCTCAGCATTTTGGCTAAAATCAAGTGTTATATAATTTGCATTTATATAAAATGTAATTTACATGCTTTGGAGACATATGGGGTTTATGCACAGAACATAGACATTGATGGTTAATATTTTTAGATTAATACTCATCAATCACATTCCCATTAGAGATTATGCTATGTGACCTTCAGATACTTCTGAGTGAATTCCATGAGATTTGCAAAATATTTTGTGAAGTTATGTTTCAACTTAATTATTGATAATTAACATAATGCTAATTATAGTTATTAATTATGATTTTGCTGAGGCAAGAACATATTTTTTATATGAAGTACAAAAAGAAAATAAAAGAAACATGTTCGTAAGTCAAATGGCAAAAGTCTGGTAATGTACAATATTAATCTGCCAAATACATCCTGCTGCTTTACAGTGTGGCCTCCTGCCAAATAGCTCTGAACGCATCCTCAGTAGGTTCGACAAGAGGAAGTGCAAAGGGACTCCACTGTAATGCTATGGCTCAATTAATAAACACTCATTCAGAAAACCTCTAATTGTTTAAATCTAATATCCTGCCTGGTAGAATGCACATGCTTGTAGCTTAATAAGATCAGAGTTAAGTCCTATTTGATATTTAAAAAGTAGCTGTTTTAAGGACATCTCTTATTTATTAATTATGTGTTTAGCATCCATGTTTTAGAAATAAGGCAAATAAAGTACTAATCCTAGAGGGTCACATTAATAATAAATAGAGCATGAAAACAACCTCCTCCTCAATTCCATATTTAAAAATGTATGATTTTGAACTTAAATAATAATTTTCTAAAGAGTAATCCTTTTTTTTTTTTTTTTTTAATAGAGATTTTTGCTATAGGGCACATGTTCCCATCAGAGAGACAGAAAGTGAGACATCACCACTGGGGGTAATGGTCACACTGCAAACCCTTCTCCTACATTTTCCTCTTGGAATTTTGGGCATGCACACACATGTGCCTGACTGGAGTTTCAAACTGCCAGGTCTGGGATTCAAACCCCCAGTTTGTCACGTGAGAGTTCAGTGATGTAACCATTGTGCCATCTGCTGGTCCCTAATTATTTCTTAAGTGATATGTTGTCTATGTAGTGTACACTTTTTATATATTCATAAATGAAGAGAAATATTAAATTATGTAGAATAAATCTTTACAGAATTAGGCACTTATAAAAAAATTACAAGAAATAATAGAAAGTATACAGAAGAAATATACAGAACAATAGAAATGTTTAATCTAGAATCATGAACTACATGTGATTATCTAATCCAACATTTAATTTTAGATTTGAGGTAAATTGAGGGCTTTGAGGTTTCTCCTCTAGTGTTCTTTTTACTTCAGTTTGTAGACTTTGATGTTCCTTGGACACCTCTACAGAGCACATTAAAATGCTGGTTTAGGGTCTCAGTGATTCATGTGTTTGGCATGTCATCATAGAAAGCTGTAGTTTCTAAGATGTTCAAGGTACTTCTCAAGCACATCGCCCATGAACCTCACTTTTGGAAGCCCCGTGTAGGAGCCCTCCTCTGAATATAAAATGGTACTGAGTTTCATGGAAACTAGGAGGGGATGCCTGACAGTATAATGATAGAAATATAAGAAAAAGAAAGTAAGATTTTTCAACTGGTATGACCCTAGGAAACCAGATTGAAAAGCGGTAACTCCAAATATGACACCAGTATTTCCATTTAGACCCTATTCTGTTCACCTTCAGACTTTGTCATGTATTAATGACCCTCCAAAAGCTAGATGTCTGAAATTAAGGTTAATTTTTAAAAACCATTTTAAAATATATAGCTAAAATAATTATGGAAGCCAAAAGAATTATATGACTTACTTTCAGCTGCTTGGTATTTCTTTCTCCTTGCAACCAATAATTAGAAATTTTTACAGGTAAGTATAAATACACATTTATTTTCCATAAGATTTACTTCTATGGAACTAGTCCATGGAAATTATTACTGTTGAATTTCAAGGGCTGGGAATGTTTTTATTGCATTTGCTATAGTGGGAAGTGCTTTGAACTGAGGGTCACAAAGCCTGCATTTTTGTTGTCAATCTAAGCTAACACCAGAATGCAGAGGCAAATTTCTTACACTGAGACTGAATTTTCTTACTTCTTAAATGATGTACATGTCCCTAACTACATTGTGGTACAATTTCCTCACTTTTCTTAGGATTTCCTTCACATTTTTTTACTGTACCTTCAGCACTAAGTTGTTTATTCACTGTTGGGTGTGTAAGCAGACTTTAGATCCTTAGAATGAAGTTTATATCTGTAATATATTTTCATTCTCCACCAAAACCAGCACCGTGCTTGGCACACAGTAGGCAGTCTACGTTGGTAACAGGCATTTATAAGATAATATATTACTAGAGTTGAAAAAAATGTAAAGTTTAATGATTGATTTCTTCCATGAGTAAGGGAGGCAGGGAAGGAGAGGAAGCATCCCCAGCAAGGTTCTGACATCGGATCCACCCTCAGCCCTCTGTCAGCCCCTGATAATGGGCAAGAATGCACCTGGATTATTCAGGGAGGTCTCTGGATTTGAACAGGCAATATTCCTATGTGGGATTGCCTCACAGCCTGTCACATTTCACTGCTGTGCCATTATCTGGTCCCTGAATTTTACATCTTACCCGGAGTCCAACTTTCAGAAGCAGCTATAGAATCAAAACAAGGTTGTGGCAATTAGGAAGACAGAAGGTAAGTAAAGGTGAATTGAGAAAACTAGATTTGGCCATAGTGAATGAAAAAGCCAAACTAGAGGAGTATTCCAATTTGTGGTTAAGCTCTAGGAAATGTATTAAATAGATTTTCAACCATAAAATCATGAGTAATTTTATCAAACTACAATTTAAATTGGGTGTCTAGCAATAATGAATCAAAGATGCAGCAAGATACATGAAAAGGATGAAAGAAAGAGAATTGTTGCTTCTACTGTCCATTATCTAACATAGACTAGAGAAATGTTTTACATAAACACTCCAGTTTAAGAGAATTGATGTGGTTTTCTGTTAAGCTATAAACAGAGCAAGGGTGAAAACAACTTTAACAATGATGCTCAAATCATTGAAGACGATGCAAAGATATTCCAAAGATGGGATAATTCTTGTTTTTTTAAGCTTATAGTATTTTTTTCTTCCTCAGCATTTGGAGTAATAATGGGGGATGAACATATCTGTTGAAGCTCATTAAAGAAAGCCTGAGACTGCTGAAAAGAATAGGTTGTGACAGATTCCAGGACTTTTTTTTTTAATGATAGTTGTAAAAATTGCTGGGCATGTGAACAAACTATAATTCGTAAGTAAACAGAGAAATCATGCTGAGTTCTTTTACTTTTTGTTAAGCTCATCAAAAAAAGTAGAGCAAAATGAAATTAGAAGACATATTTTTGAGGAGAAATGTTTGAATAATTCAGAGAAAAAACATAATTAAAGTGAAGTTAGTAGACATAAATTGGGGGTGGGTGGGTGGGTGTCAAATTACTAGTTAATTTTTCTTCTAAACAGAGTTTAAATTCTAATTGATCCTTAGCGATATATCACTTATCACCTTTTGGGGGGATTTTACAAGGGTATTTCAAAAAGTTTATAGAAAAAAAGAATTAAAGTATAAGTTTATTTTGGTGCATAACATTTTAAAATCCATGTATAGTTTTTAAAAAATAATATGTGTTTTATGAATTTTTAAAGAGCCCTTATACAATATTATGAAGTAGATTGATTGATAGATAAGATTGTAATTATTTTCAGAAATTTGAAGTCACTAAAACAATTTAAGTAGAAAATGAAAAGGTATGTTTAAGCCATATAAGAGATGTAGAAGTGGCATTTGAAAGGGAATGAAGTGTCACTTAAAGTTGTTTCATCACAGGGGCCAGCAGGTGGCGTGGTGGTTAAGGTGCTGTACATTTCCACATGGCCGAACACAGTTCGAATCCTGGACCTGGTGGTTTGCTTTCTCACTTTCCCTCTCTCTCTCTCTCTCTCTCTGTGTGTGTGTGTGTGTGTGTGTGTGTGTCTTTCTTGTTCAATTGAAATAGATAAATGAATAAATAAATTTTAAAAAGTTATTTCATCATAGAGAAAAATTCCATCGGCTTCTGTTCTTACTGATGATTCTCCTAGCATAGTCGATGTTATTATTGGGTCAGATAACATGCAGGTAAATTCTTGCTGATTTTATGCTTTACCAGTAGAGTAAAAAAATACACATTAATAAATAACTTGATCTTTCTTTTTCTTTGGGAGATTTGAATTTTGAGCCAGCTTTAAAAAAGTTCATAAGCCAGTCCAAACTTAGTAGACATCTCTTTTACTTCCATAAGTGAATTTTCTCAGCTGCCAAATAGAAAAATTCTAATCTATTAATGCATGAATGAATAATTAACTCTAAGACACGGAATGATCCAAAACAAACAAGCCAGTTTGTGTCCTTAGTTATATGAACTTTTGAACGTACTGCCTCATAAATCTAATACCTTTTTGAATTCCCAAAAAAGTGTTGACCCTTAAGGGCCCCACCATTAATTATCTCCTCCTGCAGACATCACATCTTTTCTTCATTATTTAGGGTTTGTTTCTTTCTTATGGATCTGTAAGTATTATATATATGTATTCCTGTATTATGCCTGTAATGCTCTTTAATAGGCATTTGATCAATCTTTGGTATGATTTCAGTAAGTTTTTCCATGATATTTTGCTGATTTTGTAAAGATGATAGTTATTTGTTTTCTGACATAAATCTGTTGTAATTACTGATACAGTCAAGCTCACTAATAAGGAGGCTGAGCTTCATGTAGGTTGCTACATGGTCACGTGATCAAGACCATTTTAGTCCTCCGTGCTGTTGCTCCACTGCTCCTTTCGCCTCTCCCTTCCTTTCCCCTTTTTCCTTCTTTCCTTCCCATCAGTAGCCATGTTCTTTGCTTCTGGTCACTCCTTTCTCCATGATGTTCTAGCAGGGCTGATAATATTCTCTCTAGCTTCTGCCTTGAGATCCCTTGCCTGACTACTCCCGCTAAATGAGGTTCTTGTTATACTCTCTTCACTACCATACACTTTTCAGTCCGTGTTTATATCCACATGGAATTGTGCACTGGTGTGATTACTAATATCCACGTTATGCACTGGCCTGTAAGCCCTATGAGGCAGGGGGTGGTATCTCTTTCACTTCCACTGTTGCATCATCTGTGTCCACCACAGAAGCTGATATCAAGTGGGTACTCAGTAATATTGCTGGAAGAGTGAGCTGAGGTAAAGCAGCTTTGTCTGACTCTGAAATCACAAATTTACCCACTACAGGAGTGGTTTCAGGGTTCCTATGGCCAGTTCCTCTCCGATGTCCTAGGTCTCATGTTCTGCATCCTAGTCTGTGATGTTGAAGCTAGACTGGAAACTCTCTACAAAAAGATCCTACCATTTACATTTAGTGTAAGCAAAACATGTAGTTGATTGGTGATCAATAAGTACTGACTAACTGATAGGGAACTGATCTTAAACTTTAACCTATAACAGAACCTTCTGTACTTCACCAAAGCTGTATTCCTGTCACTGTGTGCTAGCATGCTTTGTTCTTCTGCTATAATAATTGACAATCACAATCAATAAAGGCTATGCCTTAACATTTCATTTTTTTTCTTTTTCATTCCCAGACAGTTGGCGTGATTCAGTTTTAAAATCCTTGAAAAGGTGAACTGTGCTATGTCTGGGGCTGGCTCCATGTTTTTATTATATACCACATAACTCTAAAAGCAATACAGAAATTCAGAGCACTCATACTGAGAAATGAATGCTTTCCACATTTAAAAGGGAAAGCATTCATT
>NW_006160040.1:8714930-8715161 GCF_000334495.1 Tupaia belangeri chinensis | reverse complement strand
TCTGAGGGTTACATACATTCTTCATTCTATTTATAAAATCAAGAGCCCATGGCTGGGCACAAAGCAGGAGAGTTAATAATTTTCTGCTTTTGGGTCTTTGTGTGTGTTTTTTTCTTCCTATACTCCTAAATTCATCTCCCGCATCCTGTATGTTCTGTTTGTTCTACATAGTTTTGTGCTCGCTTCAGAGCTGCAGACATGTCACCGATCACAGATTTATATATGTGAGAA
>NW_006160040.1:8698940-8714902 GCF_000334495.1 Tupaia belangeri chinensis | reverse complement strand
AGGAATGCTGAAGTAATTTCTTTCTCAGGCCTTAAAGATAGATGGTAGGTCAAGACACTTTACTTCATAGCTAAACATACTAAAGCACAGAGCAACATGGCAGTAATTTGAATTGTGAGTGACAAAAGTGCTCGTTCAGCACTAACAAGAAATAGGAGAACAGGATCAGTATAATCTCATATTCTTATTAAATTAAAAAAACAGAGAGAGTAATGCCAAGGTTATGACATGAACTGACAAGACCAAAAAAAGAAAAAAAAATCAGAGTTTTTCTTTTGCTTTATCCCCTGGCTGTAGGCATATAAAAGGATAAAAATGCCACAGCACTATGGCATGAGTTATAGATGAAGTATCTGCAAAATGCCACAGCCCTATGGCATGAGTTATAGATGAAGTATCTGCCTGTAGCTTGGAATTTCCTGGCATTTTTTGACTTGTGACACAGACTTGATGTGATTAAACAAAGGCTTTTCTCCAAATTTAAAGTCTTTTCCTTTTCAAAGCTGAATCCAATACTAACTCATTTTAAATGGGAGCAGATGCCTCTGTTCCAATGAGCTGACTACCAGGTTCTGAGAAATAAATGAAGGGTAGAGGCCTGTTTTGGTAGAGGCTAAGAAAATAATCGGCCATATTTGCCTTTCAGAATTTTATATTATCCCACAACTCTCAAGTGACAGATTCCAGATTCTTTCACAGGATGAAGCTGGAGCAACGGATGGCTTCCATTGGTTAGATTTCCCTTGGACTCCCTTGGGGCAGTCCCCTGAGGAAGTACAACCTCAGAGCCAAGCTTACCTAGTGAGCCACAGCAACACTCTCCCCAAGAGGATAATGAGAGTATGTGTGAAGTTAGTGTGTGCATGTGGGTGGATGTGAGGGCCAACTTGAATGACCTCTAAGCCTGACATTCTATGGTGATTCCATGGAGGAATGAACATGGAAAGGAGACATAATATAAGATACTGGAGCCTGAAAATGGCACTGAGACTTTCTAACACTATTTTCTATCAATAAAAATCACATTTGCCTAAACTACTTATTTTTAATTGGAATCTATACTTATTTATCTATCAAGCATGTTTCTTTAGAAGTTTTATTTATAGGTAAATACCACCCACAGTTTGGCATGCATTTAAATGGTGTATCTTTTGCTCGTTTTCCTGTTGTGACTTTTCTAAAGTCTATCCCACTCATGACAGAAATTTTTTCTAGTTCATTGATTTCTAAGTTCATAGTCTGTAATGAGTACAGTTAATAACTATTAAAGCACAGGAAAATTTTGTGTTAAGAAAAGCATGAGGGCTGGCCCTGTGGGCTGGTGGTTAAGGAAGCCAGATCCCATGTGACTGACTGTGCAGTTCAAGTCCCAGACCTCATGGTTTGAGAAACATGCCAGATACATGTGCACATATGACCCAAGTTCCAACAGTATGGTAAAATGGAAGAGAAGGGAATGCAGCATGACCATTCCCCATTGGGGGTTGTTTCTTTCTTGCCTCCTCTCTGCCTCTGCCTCTCTCTGTGAGCACACACTCTCTAGCAAACAAACAAACAAACATACAAAACAAAGAAAAGGAAAAAGAAAAGCATGAGGAATTGAAAAAATATTTTTTATTAAAATAAACTTTTCCTTTTGAAACTGATTTCCTTACCCATCATTTTTTGTATACTTAGACACCACCTATTCCATAAAGAATTTAAGCACAAAGTTTTACATTGGGACCTGCAGAGTGCTTTGAGAATTTAAACAGCAAAGATCATATGGACCTTGAGACAGTTACAATTGAATAGTATTAATGTTGTGTTAAAAGCTGCTACAACTGTTTAAGGCTATGCTTTAGTATTTGACCAATGATTGCATTTGAGAGTCCCTAAAATATGAGATGTGGAAGTTCATAGAAGATGCTCAATCCAATAATGCTATTATGGACAATCTTTGACTCCATTAGATGTTGATGACATTAAGACATTAACCACATAAAACTAATTGTAATTTTCTCTATCAGTCATTAAAAAATGATGGGCCTGGAAGAGTTGTAAACTTTGACCCAAAGGAACCTAACTGGGGAGATAAGAGATGATTTACAGAAGAGCAGAATAACTCAGCAGAGGAATATCAAGGGTGACAGAAGTCAGAATTTGTTTCTCCCTCTTATGTGTCTCTAAATGCTATTCTCGGGGCCCATTAGAAAAATTGCCAAGAATCTTACCTATAATATATCTATCTATGGTCATGATTGTTTCTCTAATCCTTCTTTAGTTCCCCATGGAAGGGATCATTGTGATTTATTTCTGTCCACTCTGTAACTATTATTCCAAAGATCAAAACACTGATCGCTGAACTAATTTGACATTTTAGTCTCTGAATTGACTATTTTGACTCACTATTTGGAATTTTTGGCCCAGAAGTAAAACAATCATCTCAAAGTTGACATACAAAACAAAACTCTTGCTTTTTACCTCTGTGTCTCCCAAATCTCTTTCTTTGCCATTGCAATAGTTAGCATAACTGTCTACCAGTTTCTGAGTCCAACTCCAAAGGCTATACTTAATTACTTTTGTCATTTAGTCTGCCTTCTGATTATTCAGCACCTTCTACAAAACTTACTCTGAAATCCCCTGCTCTTCCTTATCTTTTATGTCCAATTAGTTCAAGTGAGTGCAGTGATGGCATATTCCAGCTTTCTCACGTCCTCATTCGAACTTCAACCATTTGCTACATAGCCAAAGTGATCTTTGAAAAGTCAAATCAGAGTGCATCATGTCTGTTCTGTGCTCTTTGCTGAATTTCTTTGCATTTGGAATGAAGTCACAAATTATTCCTAAGGTTACAAGTCCCTGCTGTCGTGGCTATCTGACTTCTTTGACCTCATCTTTTACCACTCTGCCCATTGCTTACCATGCTCTAGCCACATAAACCTTCTGTCTGTTCTTCATACTCAAGGCCCAGTTGGTTACTTACTCTTTCTCTGCTCCATCAACGTCATGTGCTGGCTCCTTCTCATGAGTCTGGTGTCAGTCTAAATGTTTATTTTCTTGACAAGTTCTTACTAGACCACCTTTCCAAAACTAGCACCCACCCCAACATCTCTAACCACTAGTACAGCCTTCTATTTTATATGGAACATTTGCCATTATTAATTGTTATTATTTGTTTGTTTTAACATTTTATTGTTCATGTACTGTATATTTTCTGCCAGGTCACCCTCTCCATTCTAGAGTGGAAGATCTCTGTGAGCAGGAACCTTGGTTGTTTTGTTCCCCATGGTAGTCCTATTGCTTAAAAGTGTATCCAGTTCATAGCAAGACAGTTTTCAGTTGATAACTGAATAAATAAATCCATTGCACATCTCCAATTTCATTTCAAAATTTGGACTTTAGCGAGTAACATATGATGTAACATATGATGACGCTACTGATATGGAAATTGATGAGCATGGTGAGAGAGAATAAGAAAGGCATAAGAATGCCCTCAGTTTCCTTCCCTGTGTAGCCCACCCACCACCAGACACCAGAGCATGTAGGAAGTGGACAGCATATGATATGGGAAGGGCTCAGCACCCACTTCCTCATTCATCTCCTGTAGGTATGGACTGATAAATGATATTAGAAGTGACACATGAGGAGCAGAAAATTAAAGAGCAAGTTGAAAGTCCATGTCAGAGCTTAACATATTGTCTTACAGAGTTCACTATACACATTGATCCAGCCCAAGCTGAGGGTATCTTCACAAGTTGATGTTGTTTCAGGGGCTCTAAAATAAAAATTATTGGAAAATGGCCTTGGTGTATTTAGATGATTTGCTCTGCTCTACACACACACACACACTTAGCCTTCAGAAGACATGTAGGACTACATTTGGGGGCATACTGAGACTATTTGATCTTGAAGAGCTTGAAATATATTTGGGAAGGCATGGCAGATACACAAGACAAATGAAATAATATTTTAAATAGAAGATTTAAATATTACAACATAATAATGTGTGCAAAAGTGTAAATAAGGGAAAAGATGCTGACTTCATAAACACAGAGAGATAGCTATGAGTAAAAGTGAGTAGGGGAGGCTTCATCTGCATTTCACCAAGATACGTAGAACCACAGCACAGGGATCATAATGAGGTTGAGACAAAATAGTTTTCTCGATATATTGGAATAAATATTTATCAATTGTTTTGACAAAATACTGTGAGATCCAAAGTCAAGCTAAATTTCATTAGCAATTAGTATAACTGGCTTATCCTTTAAATTTTAAAAAATGAACTAAAGAGTACAGTGTTCTTGCATAATTGAATATTAACATTTTTATAAGAGAAAATTACTCCCAGTTCTGTGCAGACTTATCTTCATCTCTTGATTTCCAAGATAAAAGTTATCTATATTCTATATCCCTTTTCTTGTACATTATCTTTCTTTCTTCTTTTAGAAATTCAGAGACAAAGAGAAGTTTACTTAATCAGTATTTTTGTTTGTTTGTTTTTAGAGAGTTTTATCAGAGGACACATGTGTTCACCAGAGAGACAGAGAGATAAAGAGAGACAGAGAGTGAGAAATCACCCTCCAGAGGGGATGGCCATGCTGTAATCCCTTCTCCTCCATTCTCTTCTCTAGATTTTGGGCACACACCCACACATGCCCAGCGTGAGTTTTAAACCACTGGGTCCGGCACTTGAACTGTGGTCAGCTATGTGAGAGTCCAGTGACATAACCATTATACCATCTGCTGGTTCCAGTCACCATTTTGTTTTATTTTATCTTGTCTATCATCTCTACTGTAGATCTTAGAAAAAGAAGAATTTAAATCTAATTGTTTCAGTGTGATTTGGAAGTTATCTGGTGATTTTTCATTGTCTATGCTCTTGGTTTCACCTGAAATACCCATAATTAAGAGTTGGGTTCTGATTTATGATAGTTTATCAGGCAAAGTTTTGGAATTACTATGACCCTTTATTTTATTTTATTTTTTGGAGAGGTTTTTGCTATAGGGTGCATGCGCTCACCAGACAGATAGAGAAAGACAGAGAGACAGAAAGCGAGAAATCACCCCCCAGGGGAGATGGCCATGCTGCAATCCCTTCTCCTCCATTCTCCTCTCGGGATCTTGGGCATGCACGCACATGCACCTGGTGTGAGTTTAAGCCACCGAGTTCAGGACTCGAACCGCGGTCGACTATGTGGGAGTCCAGTGACATAGCCATTACGTTAACTGCTGGTCCCACTATGACCCTTTCTATACAGCTCTTCAGTAAGATACCCTGGCCCTCTCCCAAGACATCCCTTTCAAAGCTGCTGCATGGCCTCCTTCAGACCATTAGAGAATAGGGTTAGCTTTGTATAGTAGCTTTCCATAACACTCTCAGGACTCTATTGCTTTAAACTGATAACATTTCCAAAAGAAATGAGATTCGAGAAATTACAAAGTCAATGCAGAAAGAGTGAGTTGGTTAATCTAAGCTCTTCCCTGAAAAGGACAATGAAAATCTATTCTCTGATTATTTTAACAGTTTTGAGATGTTTCAGTTTTCATTCATTTGCATTTCTTCCATAGAGAACATTTTATCAATGATTAGTGAAATGAGAGTTTCTAGGGTTGTCCCTGAAAAAGACATTTGCTGGTTGAGTAGCTGCTATAGCTGAATTCTTTATCAGAAAGACTTCACTAGGCTGTTGAATATTTTATTGCCTTTTCTCAGTCTAGTTAACAAGGGAGAATAATCCACTGAGAAATGCATAAATGCATATTCAACTTATACTATAGCAATTTTAAAAGTGTTTCTGGAAATGCCACGGGCATTTTATGGATTGTGAACTCTTTCAATTTTCAATTAAAATTTATATCATAACTATGAAAGTTTTGAAAACCTTTAGAAAAAAAATACCTCACTGCTGCCTCAAAACTTATGCCTGAAACAGATTAGCCTTATCAATTTCTTCTTTATATAGGGGAAAAAATTCATAAACTGCAGGGGTTTATAGTTGAATCAAGACCATGTATGTCTAAAACCATATTTATTTATAATTAACACATTCATCCTAGTTTAAACATCTCTCATGTGATCTCCAAATTGGAAAGTGGTAAGCATATATGAAGAACAGAAGTGTATCTGGTTGCTTTGTTGATTCTCTCAAAATAAGGGGTGGAGAAGTATTGGAGGCCACTGTTGGCTATAGATATTCTGACATCAGACAGCATTTTAAGGTGACCACAAGATGTATCCCATTAACTTACCACAAATTAGGGCAATTTGCTACTTTTTAATATTATGCATTCCATAAAATTTAGTTAATTTTACTTATTTACATATGTTAAAGCAATATTTGTATTTATTACCCCTTCCTAGAAATTTAGGCAACAATTTTATTCATATGACAAGAGGATGTCTTTTCTTTTGGGTAGTTCACCATATGTAAAAAGTGCATCTTGCAAAGCAAAAATAAGCTGAGTACAACAAAACCATTTACTTTAAAGAGAAGCACAAAAACAATATTGATCAAATATAATGGGATATTCTTTCTACTTTAATATAAACTCTGACTACCAAGATGCACACACACACATATGCACGTGCACACACACATACACGCTCACAAGCATGCACACACACACACACACACACACACACACACATTCTTTCTTCTCTTTCCTATCCAATAGCAATAAATATAGACTTTGGAACAGAATATAGAAAGGAATACTGTTGATTTAAAAATTTGCTTGCTGATATTATATTGAATTTACTTGCTAATCTTGAATTGTCATGCACTACTTAAAATGCAGGATCACTATATATTTCCACATGAATTCTCATCATGAAGTGATGGAAGGAGCCTTTTGGTATGGGGCATCTGATATGATCAATCTTAATATCTCTGCATTTTGAGATGCTGAGAGATTCACTTCAGGCACTCTTACATAAGGACAGGCTTGTGTTTGTGTGCCGGGCAGGGGATTGTTTACATCATTTCTATAATGCAAGAGTTCTGGTGCCCACACTTTTCAAACTTCCAGGATCAATATTCCTTTGTGAATGAGAATAAATGAAACTTCAAATATGTACATTTATTTATTCCCATTGTTTCTAAATTCTTTTATTAGATGTTAGATAATATGGATGCACTATAAGGTGATACAACTCCTATCTCAGAGATGAGGAAACTGAGACAGAAAAGCAAAGTAAATGATCATAGTTACACAGCTATTAAGGCAAAGTAAATGTAGGTCTCTGATTCTAACTTCCATGTTCTTTCATTTTTTAAAATGCTGCCAGTGACCCCAGGACTTTTTGCATTCCTCCATTAGTCTAAGCACTTTAAATATTTGATCACTCTTTAATGTCTCTGTAAATGTGCTCCAAATACCCTAAGTCCAGATTGACAGTGGGGCCTGAGTCTCTTTAGAGCTCTCTGATAAAGGGCAGATCCAGCTCTACCCGATATAGAGAACATGATATAACATAGTTCCTTGAATGGTTTCAGTGCAATTTGGTTAAAATAAACACAAGGTGAGACTAAAAGTGGAACCACAAGGAAATGGATGCCACAGTTAATTTGCAATTACTGAGTATGGAATGGGGTGGGTGATCTCTTCGCCTCTGTGGGGAGGATAGCAGGCTGTGTAACACTGAGGCTGGCGATCTTGGGTTCATTAGTGCCAATCTCATGGAGCGTTCAAGACACCATGAGGACAGGTTGGTGAAAGACAGACACACATGGGGAAGAGTGTCCTACAGCTTGCAAACCATTAGAGGGGGCATACCTAAGGCAATTTCTCAGGCTCTCAGAAATATCCATGGACTTTATCAGTGTGCAGGTAAGAAGGTCAGGTTTAGGTTATTACTTCAACTTTTAATCTGATCACATTTGCATCCATGATACTGTGAGTCAGGGAAACACTTGGGTCAAAATTAATGGAGACTGTTACTTTTCTCAGCAGGCTGTATTCTAAGTGCCTGCCCAACCCAATTTCAGGCCCATAGACTCAGGCCATGAAGGATGATTGTCTCATTTCCTATTTCTTAGAGAAACTTAAGTAGAGGCCTGAAAAACTGCTGGGAGTTTCACTGCACTTTAACTAATTCAGCACATATTTTGTGGTTGTTATCTGAGAGTAAAGTCTTTCACTAGGGACTGTCACTATAACTAGAAACAATGTGCAGGGGTTCCATAAAGAATGATGCAAGGATGGAACATAGTTCCAGAAGCATGTAGACCACTGTTTGCATTTAAGGATGTGTTAGTTTGGGGGTGGGGAAAATCAAGTGTCTCCAGGCTCTAGTTCTTTCAACTATGAAATGAGAATATTTTTTAAATGCAAAATTGGAACATGGAATTTAATCAGGGATTCCTGTGGTATTTGTAGGTATGAAAGTCAAACTAGCCTACAGAGATTGAACCCTGTAATGCTGAATTTGGGAGGGGTACAATTAAAATAAAAGCTATGAAAAGGATGTAGGATATTTAAAGTGAAGATTACACTTGGAAAACATTGGGTGGATTAAGCATAGAACTTCCTTCATCTTGGGAAGGATCAAATGAGTCAATGAATGAAGAGAGTCTTTTTAAAATGTCAAGTGCCAAGTAAATATTGACCATTATGATGCTTACATTCGTCTATATAAATTGAGACATTAGGTTTGCATTTTAATCCAGAGTGCTATCTTGCAGACTTGAGAGACCAGCCTTTCTTTCATGGCTGTGAGAAAATCTGACATTCTATAGCTTCTAAGCAAGCCATTTTCCTGCTTCCCTAAATAACTGTGATATGTACTGAAGGGGATCCAACTCAGTAATGTGGGGGTGTCTCTTTTTGTTAGGCTCCATCCCTTCCACTTGTTTAATTAATATGGAATAAACCCCAAATAACAATTTTTCATGACCTTTTTCTTCTTTTCAAACTATAAGTTTGTATAATTTAAAATGCATTTCTTTATTTGTACATACTATGGGCCAGACCCAAATCAAGTCAAACCATCTAGACCTTCTTGCTCAAGGTGCCATATAAGCCCTTTCTGTGTTGGGATCCTGCTCCCTATTGGCCTGTATTTCTCTCTGTGCTATAGTCTGTGTGGAGTCCAGGAGAGTATCCTGATGTGGTGGTTAAACTAATAATTGGGTAATAAGAGCCTAAGAGCAGACTGGGTGTCAGAGAAGCTCATCTGGAATTAAAATGTCACCAAGCACAAGGAAAAAAGAAAGAAATGAAGCTCACAGACCAATCTTCACAATATTCTCCATCATTATTCCTATTTCCAGAGAAATAGAGTCTGATTTTATGAACCCAAACTTCTATCCAGTTATCTAGTGGGCTAGTAAATAGGAATAGAAGAGCTCTAGACTAGAGTAGCATTAAAAGAAGACAAAAAGATGTATCCCATGGCCCTCTTATGGGTATTTCTTAGTTAATGCTCTGAAAACACAATGTTAGTGTTGAAAAAATTACTGACCAGAGAATTTGAAAGTTTATTAAGAATTTAGATAAACTAGAGGGTTTTCTGAGTCATTTCTGCATTACAAAGAAAGGATCTACTCTTTTGTGGTCACAGGTCACCGTCAGTGATGTAGTAAGAGCACGGGTCCTGGGACTTCTAGTATTGTGCTCTGAAGTATTATTACTCAACGCCTGCATTCCTATGTCTTCTGCACTCTCTAGAAGAGAAACAGTTTCCACCTCTTAGTGTTTTTGAGACACTCACACCACTTGTCTGCTTTCTGTCCTGTGTCTTAGGTATAACAGAAGTTCCAGTGGCAGAATACATTAACGAAGAAAGCACTATTAAGTCTACATTCCTTGGGTTTTTTTTTTTTTATTGTTTTTTTTCCTTAAATTTCAAATTCTGCCTTTGCAGTATCTATACAGAGGTACCTTTTTTTTCTGTAATAAATTGTTTAGGACTTTAAATATTTACTAGAGTGCATCTTCCATCATCTCATTAGAAATTCCATTGGTTGCCTCACAAGCTAATCCAGTCTTTGTCCTGTTGACCCCCATCAACATATAAAAAGTTGGAATGAGAGAGTATGTTTGTGTGTAGAAAACCAAGCCTTGTTCCTCCCTGTGGTTAGTCAATGGCAAATGACTATAGGAGAAAATTGGAATGGCTATTCATTTCAATTATAATTCATGTTGAAATAGAAATTCACATTTCTCTCTCTCTCTCTCTCTCTCTTTTTTGTAAAGCAAGATGCTTAACCCAACATTTACCAAAGTGAGTTCTGAGAAATATCTGTTCTGCCAGATGAAAACTGTAATTCAAGCTTTCTTTTCTTTTCTTTTTCTTTTTATTTTTTTTTACCATTTATGGAGTTATGTATTTTCATCTTGATGTGGACTATATAAGGATGTAGAATTTTTGTACAAGTTGTAAATGTTTGACAGAGTACATTTAGTACATTGTGGCTTCACAAGGGCCAGTGTTAAAACTGTTTTGATGTCTAAGCAAAGAAAACTGCCTACATATTTTTTTGTCCTGTTGGGTAATAATTTATTCTGGTCACAGGTGTAGTTGTTGTGGGTACTTTAGGGCTTGAAGCAGTTATAAGACTGTGACAGAAACAAACATCCCATGGATAGTGCAAGCTGAGCCCTGTGTGTCTATGGAATACTCAACATCAATGTGTACACCTTTAACTACAGCTGAGAAGTGTTGCCTTAGGCAATGTTGCGACCTAATTTACTCTGGATAAGGGTAGAAAAGGCTAACATTTCATTATTTGTAAAATTACCTGCTGTTTTCTTTAATTATTTTTTTTTCACATTATTATTTTTTTTGTATATACTTTCCATCATATTGTTTGGTTTACAATGAGACCATTTCGATATGTGACATTTCTCCCCAGAACCGTTGATCAAAATATCTTCAACAGATAACACCACATCTCCCCATCCTGTTAATGCTCTACCTCTGTACCCCTCCTCCAAATGTCCTTCATTAGGCCCCACTCCTCCACATACACCTCGTCTGACATTCACACCCATCTCTTGTGTTTGTTCAACCATTAGGCAATCAGTTTTCAAAGTTGCATATTCAGATAACTGAGATGCAGTGCTACACAAAGTCAATAATATTTCTCCGCCACTGGAATTTTCAATGCTTTAATAAGTTAACAGATTCTGTGAACTCCTCAATGAGGAGGACTACAGGGGGAAGATAGCTCATACACATTCTCCTTTTTATATGGGGTCATTTTTAGGTCCAGTTAAATCACTTTGAAAAATGTGAGCTAACTCATTGGTGAGCCACTTATTAAGAGTGACTCATTCAGACACATTACAGGATCAAAACAGTAAGACCATGTTTTACCACTGAAATGACTGGCTAAATACATACCAACAGGACTCCTTCTGGCTAAGTCTAGAATCTATTTAGGTCTAAATTAAGTGTCTTCCAAACACTTATCTAGAACAAATGCCTTTTCAATATGAGATACTTGTTTTTCTGTTCATAACTCCTACAAAATCAAGCTTATAAAAGAAAACATACAGAACCTGCTGAAATAACTTATTGTTATCTCCTTAGCAAATTTAGGGAACATTGAAGATCACTGAGGATTTTTCTAGACAGTGATATCAGAAGAGAGGAATTAGCATGATGTTAAGTAGCAGGATTTAATAATTATCTCACTCAATAGAAGTCAGTTCCTCTGCTTAGAAACCTCTAACATTTCCAACTCTCCCCGTGGTGCATAAATCCTCGGAGCTAGATACAGAATCGTCTAAGTTCTTTTTGGTCCTTAGCTAAAAAGACTTTTCTACAGATGCTGTCTACCAGGCTAGGCTCAAGATTCCCCTGCTGAAATCACCTCCTTGCCACACTCAGCTTACTCCATAGTAACATAGGCACCCCTCAGGAGTGGAACCAAGAGGTTGTGCAGGAAGGAAGACCATGATTTAGGGAGTATGATGTGGGATGCTTGGGGCTCTGTGCTGTCTGAAGTCAGGATTGTTCTCTGTATTTGGGATCTTTTCTCTTGCTTTATGTGTCAGCTTATAGACAAAGCACTTTATTAGACCGGGAATCAATTACTATTACATCCAATAAACTGGAATTGTTTAAAAATTAAAAAAAAAATGTAAGCACACTTTTGGGCACCAAAGAAGCATTATCTGATAGTCTTAAAATACAGATAAAGTGAAAATTTTATTTTAAAAGTACATTATTAAAGACATTTTAATGCAAAAACTGTGTAATTAAGAATCATTCAGAAAATCAGGTAAATGTGCACTTTAAAACAATACAGGGGGGAGGGACCAGCAGTTGATGTAATGGCTATGTTGCTGGACTCTCATGTACTCAACTGTGTGGTTCAAGTCCTGGACCCAGTGGCTTAACCTCACGCCGGGTGTGTGTGTGTGTGCATGCCCAAGATCCCCAGAGGAGAATGGAGGAGAAGGGATGGTGGGCCTGTGTATGTGGGGGTGATTTCTCGCTTTTTGTCTCTTTGTCTCTCTCTGTCTTTCTGGCGAGCGCTAGTATCCTATAGCAAAAATCTCTTAAAAAAACAAAACAAAAAAACAATACAGGGGGAGAGTTCCACAGGCATCTTCTCTTATATCTGGCACTCGATTAGGCATGAACACTACTGAGTTTAGAGAAAGTGTTATAATTCAAGCTAGAGGTACCTGCAAGGGCTGGGCCTTCTCCTTAGACTCTCTAGCAGGAATCCTCAGAGAAAGACCATGTTCTCTATCAGCTAGTTTTAAACACCCTGGGTATACAACCAGAAATTCACTGGAGGAAAAGTCAGGAAAATCGCCTACGTTTTCAGTCTCTCTAGTTTCTCAGTATGGTTTTCTACTTTTTTCCCTTTGCAGGTCATAAAATAAAATTTAAAAACAAGATGGATTATAGCAAAGCATGATGCAGATATGTAACTATCCCAAAATTTAAGAGCTTTAGATTTCTTTGAAGTAGTCTTTTACTTTATTATGTGAAAAACTAAAGTAATATAAAAACGAGGCTTTATAAACAATTCCCAATTCCCTAAAATTATGACAATTTCCAATAATCATGTCTCAATAACATCATTCTTAAAATCACTTAAGCTTTATCTTACGTTTTTCCTTAGGTTAGTGTTATAAAAAGTGGCAATACCACATTTTAATTTTGAATCACGAGGAAAAATAATTTGACTTGATATAAGCCTTACTTTTTTCCTTATTTTATTATTTTTTAAATACTGACTAAACAGAGAACAAGTAAAGAAAAAAGATATTCAAGTTTTTGGTACTGAAAATAATTTTAATAAATACAATCACTAAAGATTAGACATCTGTTTAACATATTTTAAAGACACTGAAAGAATATTTTAATACTTTTGCTTATTGTTTTCATTGATCTTTCTAAATGTGAAGACTAGAAAAGCTGTTGACATGTAAGAATAAATAATGCAAGTATGTTTAGATATGTATACATTTTTACACTTTACCAAATAAGTATACTTCATATGATGGCAATCCTAGTCAAGAAATAAGGAATATTCAAATTGATGAACAATTTGATCTGACATGTAAGCACAACATCAACAGCATGGGTAAGTTTTACTGTTTTTGTGTCTCAGGAAGTGCTAATCCAGGCCTGGGAAAATGTGCAGGAGACAGGAAGACAAAGTCTAGTGTTCATCTTTTAAGACCTTTATGGCCCAGATGGGAAGAAATATGAGTCCATGGGCAGCAAAATTATTAACAAAACAGTAAATGTAAAAAGCCAGATGGATAATAAAGACATGACTCATTCATGGAATTTAGGGGAGAGAGAAAGAGAACCTCATAACAATGGTAGGATTGGAACCTGACATTAAAGGATGGGAAAGATTTCGTTAGTTGGACAGAACTCCCTTAGCTCATTGCACATGAGGGAAAGTGAGAATGGTGTGGAAGAGACTCCAACAGGACATGATAACTCCAGTTTCGGAGGTTGCAAGTATAGACGTAGTTTGGAGCCTAAGATTTCTATGAGTTAAAGAATAGGGAGCTACACAGCCAGAAAGGAAACATGAGGCTGTTTTCTAGTCTTGAGTGCCACATCAAATCTGAACTTAATAACATAAGCTCTGATCACAGGAATTGGATGATCTCAGCTGTTTTAGGAAGCATGAGTGTGACACGGCAAAGGGTGAGGCAAAGGAATCGCCTCTGAACAATCAGTGTCAGCTGGCCCAGAGAGCTAGGTAACGAGAGTGAGAAAATGGAGAGAACCAGACACCAGAGTGAAGTTGAAAGAGGAATCTGGAATCACTCTTTCTGATAGTGTCATGAACCGATAGTGTCCTAAACTCGGTTTGCTATTTATTTATTCATTCATTCGTTTGTTCATTAATTTGCCTTTCAATACAAATAAATAGGGTGTTTAGGGTGTTTAGGTTATTTAGAGTGTTTTAGTCACAAGTTGACATAGTGACTGGATCTTACGTCTAGACTTAAGACCAAACCACTTGATCAGGCATTCTGTTTTTTTGTGAAGCGTATTATTCCTATTTTATAGGGATGGTCATTAGAAATTAGGGAGACTGAGACGGAATCACACGTTCAGCACTGCAGTACATGATAGGCCAGGAGCAAGGAGATAGTTCTCTGAGCTCCTGAAGTAGAACTTGGCCACACTGCCTTTTCCCGAGGTAAGCAAAGCCTTAGGTTGATTTTTTTAAATGTGTGAATATCAAAGTCTGTATTTTATTACAATAACTTTAAAAAATGCAATTAAAATCACAGAACACTCAGCCAGCATATTTCCCTTCCAATGAAATGCTTTTGCAAACCAAGAGGATTTCAAGATAGTTTTCTATTTCAAGCATTCTTCTCTCCCTCTTTTATCAAGTTTATGAGAACTTAGCTTTGTGTTTTGTGTATATATATATAGGTATATTATATATATAATAGCCTTAAAAAAAAGGTATTCTAATTATTCCTAAGTGAATTCTTTTTTTTAAAGCGATAATAGCAAAAACTCAATTTTATTTAAGAAATTAATATGTGAAATCATTTTTAAAATTTCTCCAAGGGTTTTTTGCAGTGCTTTCATATTATTACAATCCTAATATCCTGTTTTAGGACCACATATTTAACTAGTCACATTTTACTTTTATGGGGGAGCAGTAAATATAAAAGGCACATAAAAACCACAGTCAAATGGTTGACATCTGACCTTTAAGAATCTCTTGGACTCTGCTAGTAACACACCACCTTTTTTTCCATACTCACACAGACCCCCACACACACACATAAACGGTGTTTATCAGTCTACTTCCTAAGTTACCATACATCATGATGTTGCTTAAGAAAAAAAAAAAATTACTTACTTCCTTGACCCTTGTTGCCTTTGTTTCTCCATACTTTTCTTTTTTTTTTTACCATTAAAAAATGTTTTTCTGATGTTCAGCAGTAGAAATGACCACTTCCTTTTTGAATAAAATTAACATCGGATCCTCAAGAAAAGAGATTTTTTTAAACTGTTATAAGAACAAAAATAAACTACGTTTTGAATTGTTAAACTTCAATTGTGTCACAATAATATCATTTCTAACTTTTACCAATATGTAAATAATTATCTGACCTGAATATGTGTGTGTGTGTATACATACATGTGTGTATATATATATATATATATATATATTAGTGATGGAATTAGTAATTAGCAGGAACGGATCTCAGGAGAGGCCTATTCACCAATCATCTGACAGAAATGGAGATTCAGAAGACATGACCAGTGTCACATAACTTCTGAAGGCAAGACTAAGACAAGAACAGTTCACTTGCAACTATGCCCCACTGTCAGAGAATGCTGTGACTTAAACATACAAAGATTGAACTAGAAAATCATAATGTTCATAGAAAATCTGGAAACTGATCCCATCCTTGAAGGAACTTTCTTGATTGTTGCCCCTATTCCAAAAATGTGTATCCGTGTGTGCCCCACAACACTCTTCTGCCTTGTTTTTTCTTCATGGGATGAGAAAGAGTAGGGA
>NW_006160040.1:8684149-8694676 GCF_000334495.1 Tupaia belangeri chinensis | reverse complement strand
GACGTTAATATGTGTGTGTGTGTGTATACATACGTGTGTGTATATATATATATATATATATATATTAGTGATGGAATTAGTAATTAGCAGGAACGGATCTCAGGAGAGGCCTATTCACCAATCATCTGACAGAAATGGAGATTCAGAAGACATGACCAGTGTCACATAACTTCTGAAGGCAAGACTAAGACAAGAACAGTTCACTTGCAACTATGCCCCACTGTCAGAGAATGCTGTGACTTAAACATACAAAGATTGAACTAGAAAATCATAATGTTCATAGAAAATCTGGAAACTGATCCCATCCTTGAAGGAACTTTCTTGATTGTTGCCCCTATTCCAAAAATGTGTATCCATGTGTGCCCCACAACACTCTTCTGCCTTGTTTTTTCTTCATGGGATGAGAAAGAGTAGGGATTAGTCTGGAAATCTGACCCAACTCACTCAATAAAAGGCTTTTGTCTGTGAACCTGACCACAAGTGATTCATTAACAGCCGATTGAAAGATTTTTGTCAGGAACTCCCCCCACTGCTCCCTTACAGAAATAAACAATTTAAAACAAAACTGAAGTCTAAGGTGGAAGGAATTCCCACTTCAAAATAGTGCTGTCTATTGCATATAAAGGTGTTTATTTCCTCATGACAAAACATTTGTTATGGATTTACTTCCATAAGTATACCCTTAATTAAATCCACCATTTGTTTTGCCAAAAGCAAAGGAGGAAAAACTCTTTACAAAATGTCTTTAGTGCAACCTGAATTAATAGTTCAATTAGTTTAATCATGTTTCTAGCACACAAATAATTATACCTTATCTTAATTCTAGTTGGTATTGTATTTTTATTTATTAAAGTTTTAAATAAATCAGCAGTTCAACTTTGGATTTTTATCATTTATTCTTTAATGTAACTTAAAGATAAATACTAACAACTTTTAAAAAGCGCTTACTATGTGTGCTTGTATTTAATTTCCATAGCATGCTTCCCTAAGAATCATTCATAATGTTTGACCTTTTAATAACTGACTTCAATTTAAATTAGTAAAAGTAGTGGCATTAAGCTATATTCAACATTTACTAATTTAGCATTTGAACTCAAGAAAAATGACAGAATCAAATATTCTGACAATGAAAATTTATCCTGATCAGCCTTTGTCTCTGCCCTTTGTAAGAATGGCAAGAAAACTAGGACATCTTCTCTGTTAAATATTCTGAAATATAGCTGGTAGCATCCATATGTGAAGTTAAAAGACTTTTCGCCTTATGTACTTTTCAATTTTTTTTTTTTTTAATTGTCAGAGGGTGAGTGTGGTTACCAGAGAGACAGAGAGCGAAGGATTGAAACAGTCCTAATGGGGCATGGTCAGACCACAATCCCTTCTCTACCATTTCTTTATCTTGTTTGGATTTTGATCATGGCATGTCTACACACCTGGAATATTTTTTGTGCGTCCAGGGCTGGAATTCAAATTGACGTGGTCACACTGGCATCTGGTTCCTTTAACCACTAGGCTGAGTCCTACCCACTATATTTGCTTTTAAATGTAAACAAAGGTATGGATCCTTGGCCTCTTCTTCTTGATATGAAAGGATACAAGGATGAAAACACATATCATCACTAAGGGCTTGAAAAAAGATGAGAGCAGTAGATTATTGTATTAAAATTGGCTTGAAGTTACTCCTGTATAGTCTCCACAAATGTTTCAGCATTAATCTTCAGTTCCCCTTCGATTGCCTGTATTGCTTTAAGATTCTACTATTCGGTTTCACTTGGCAAAAACCAGGTTTAAGCCATGGCCCTCTAAAAGCTGCATGGGCAGGTGATTCAGATGGAGAGTTTGATTAGCAGACTCTCTTTGCAGTTCTGCTCTAACAAGTCAAGCATTTCCTGGAAACCGGCCCACAGAGGGTAGGACTATTTATAGTAGCTCACCTCCCGGTAAATGTAGCTATTAGATATCCAGATATCCCTGCTCCTTTCAGATGCAGCAAAATAGAACATAAAAGGGTGTAATTGAATGATTACAGCTAAGAGCTGTAATCAGGAGCCATAGGGTCCCTTTCTGCTCAGCTATGGGGGACAGCTCCAGGGGAGCCTTTCCTTTACTACCAACCTGGAAAACTAGCGCATGGAACAAGGGCCATGTGCCTATGCCCTGCAGATGCAGTGTAGTCTCAACCAAGGACACTGTTGAGCTTGTTTTCTGTTCACATATGTAGGGTAGAAAGGAAGGGAAATGGAATTTGTGTCTTTGGACAGCTACTGTGAACTGGGTCTTGTGTATCCATGTAATTATTATAACAGCTACGTGAAGTGAGTGGGTATCATTATTTCCTTTTTACCAATGAACAGAGTTTACTACTATGTTCTGAATGTGTCTCCTTCACAATTTGTGTGTTGAAACCTCACCACCAGTGTGATAATGCTAGAACATGGGGCCTTCAGAAGGTGACTAAGCTGAGCCCTCATGAATGGGATTAATGCCATTAGAAAGAAGCCCTTGAAGACTGTGACTCCTTGACATAGAAGGCCAGTTATGAACCAGAAAGGAGGCCTTCACCAGACACTCAATTTAAAATAAACACATGTTGTGTATCAGCCATCCAGTAGATGGTATTTTTGTTGTGGCAGCCCAAACAGACCAAGCCAAGTTCAGCAATTACCCCAGGATACTTCTTGAAAGGCAACCCTGCTTTCTCCCTTACATTTTTGCTCCTTGAGGGGAAATAGAAAACAGGCTCTCTAACTAGTGTGGTTGAGTAATCTATTGTCTAAACTAGAACATGTCTAAGGAAGAATAGGAGGGTTTGTTAGTTTATTTGTTTGTTTTTAGTTTTTTTTCCCTCAGAGGGCATGTATATTCACCAGAGACAGAGAAGTGAGAAATAACCCTCTGGGGGGATGGTCATGACACAGTTCCTTCTCCTCCATTCTCCTCTTAGGAGTTTTGGCGCACATGCACATGTGCCTGTGATTTTCAGTCCTCTGGGAGCAGGACTTAAACTGCGGTCAGCCCGTGTGGATGTCTAGCGCCTTAACCACTATGCCATCTGTTGGCCCCTAAGAAGGAGGTGCTATTAATAAAAACATGGGACAAAAAAAAATCTGAGTTGTATGGAACTTTATTAAACTAGAATGTGTGGTTGGGCTATCTTTAATTCTTTGCTGAACACATCGGTAGAGCCAAAACTACAGTTGAATTCCCTATTGAAGGTTCTCTGTCCACCACTCAGAGTGGGAATGGCTTATTCCAGAATCCTGACATAGGTCCCTCAGGTAATAGGAAATAGATTTTTTAAATATATTCTTTTCAAGCCTATATTTGAAGTATAAAAATTCTATTGAGTTTTTTTTTTTTTTTGAACCACAAGAGGATCAGCTGTGCCCCAACTTTGCTACAGTCAGTGAAATGGTATCACTGGACTGCCAGTCACTTGCAGTATGGATACATTAAAGCAATATGAACATATCTAACATTTATTGACTTCTTTCTATGTACCAGGCACTGTGCAGAGTATTATTACCTTATTCAATTTTCTCTGAATCTCTATGAGATAAGTATCTTTGTTATCCCCATTTTACAGATACAGAAACTGAGGTATGGAGAAATCTGTTTAAAAACACACAGCTAGCAAAGTGGCTCAGTAATATTCAGACCAAGGACTTCCACCTCCAGAACCTGCACTTTTCATTAGGATGTAATATGATGTGCATTGTATCAGTCTTGGAACTAATAGGGCCACAAAGTATTATAACAGGAGTTCTGATCTCACGAAGCTTTGGATTACTGAAGAGAAGCTCCTAGGGACCAGCAGTTAGCATAATGGCTATGTCGCTGGACTCCCACGTAGTCGACCGCGGTTCACGTCCCGGATCCAGTGGCTTAAAACTCACGCCGGGCGCGTGTGCGTGTGTACCCAAGATCCTGAGAGGAGAATGGAGGAGAAGGGATTGCGGCATGGCCATGCCCCCTGGGGGGTGATTTCTCGCTTTCTGTCTCTCTGTCTCTGTCTGTCTGTCTGGCAAGCGCACATGCCCTATAGCAAAAAACCTCTGCAAAAAATAAATAAATAAATAAATAAAAAGAGAAGCTCCTTAGTATTCCTATATCTTAACTAACAACTCAGTATTTGTCAGAGCTGGCATGTATGTATTTGCAAATACTAGCTGTCAAATGAGTGACAGAGATCATTGTCATCATGAGTGCTGGCATTGTCATCATGTTTGTGGATAAGAGATATGGTGGCACATGTGAGAGAAATTGATTGATATTTATCTTCTTAAATATTGATATTCTTCCCAATAGCACAGAAAGCCTCTGAAAGACTGTCTTTAAAGTCCCACAACTCAGCTCCTTGTAGACACAAATGACCAGTGCTCCATGATAACTGAAGTAGTTGGTCCAGCCACAGAGCATTCAGACCAGGGAAAATCACTGGCAGTTGCAGTACAGGTCTGGAAAGCTTCATGATCTTGACCTAGGATTTGAGGATAGGTGATAAGTCTTTGAAAAAGTGAAGAGAAAGCTGAAGGGTATTGGGAGAAAAAAATTAAGTAAATGATCTCAGGTAGAAATTTTTGGGGAAAAGCAAAAGATCAGAATCTTATAGATTAAAATTCATTTAGAGATGACAGTACGAAAAGAAATCAGAAAATATAGCAGTCCAAGAGGTAGCTAGTACTGCGGGAAGATAGATATCCATTTCTTTCCTCCTTTTTTTTTTCCCCATTAAAGTGTATGTATTTCAAGTGTGCAATATAATATTTTGACAAACATATATAGTGAGATAATTGCACAGACTAATTAACATATCCATCTCACATAATTACCTTTGCATATGTACGTGGGGCAGGAGCACCTGAAAGCTACTCTTGTAGCAAATTTCCAGTGTATAATATAATATCATTAACTGCATTCATCATGCCATATGCAAAAAAAGACTTACTCACTTCCCTGATCCTGAAACCATGATCTACTTTGCTTCTATATAGTCAACCTTATTACATTCCACATATTAGTAAGATCATGCACTGAACAGCTCCTAAAGGCATCATTACTATCTGAGGCCGTATCAGTTAATACAGGCTGGGTTATGCCATAGTACCAAAGTACCCTAATATCTCAGAGTCTTGTAACAACAAAGGTTATTTCTTAGTCATACTGTATGTTAATTCTCTATGGACTGGGGGCTCTGTTCTGCATCATTTTGGTCCTCGTATGTTATGCATACAGTATGCATAACATACAGGGGGCTCTGTTCTGCATCATTTTGGTCCTCATCTCAGGTTAAGCATCCTCTACTCCTATGCTATGACTACAGCAGAGGAGGGAAAAAAAGAATGGAAAAACACAAAATGACCCTTAGGTGTTCTTCATGGAAGTGGTCATATTGTTTTCGATGATCAATGGCTATTGTAAATCACATGCCAAAGAAACTTTTATGTAACCTGGGGGGACTTTAGAAATGGAGACTGAAGAGACCAACAGATGGTGTGACAGTTACATCACTGGACTCCCACGTGGTCGATTGTGGTTCGAGTCTTAGTCCTGGGGGCTTGAAACATAACCACTATCTGGTATGAGTTTCAAGCCACCTGGTCTGGAACTCCAACTGCCAATGACCCCATGGGAGTTTAGCGAGTCACTGTTAAGGCTTCTGTTGGTCCCCTAAGTTAGCATCTTTAAGAGTAATTCATCAGAACCAGTAGATAGAGTAATGGTTATGTCGCTGGACTCCCACGTAGTCGGTGGAGGTTCGAGTTCGAATCTGTTGACTTGAAACTTGCACTGGACACGTGTGTGTGTGTGTCCAAAATCCCAAGAAGAGAATGGAGGAGAAGGGATTGTGGTATGGCCATCCACCCTGGGGAGTAATTTCTCGCTTTCTGTCTCTGCAGCGAGCACATGTGCCCTATAACAAAAGTCTCTCTAAAAAAAAAGAAAAAAGAAAAAAATGAATAACCCGTCAAATCTTAAAAGGGTTTCTGCCAGCACTCCAAGTCCTACCAGGGAACAATGTTGCCAAACTGGATAATTAGAGAGAGTTTAAAAAGGGTCTTTCTTTAGACAGTGTTGCCAAACTGAGTAATTGGAGAGAGTTTATAAAGGGATCTTTTCCTATTTACAAAGTGGCAGGCAGAAATTAGGAAATCCAACAAGGGATAGTACAGTACCTGTCATATGCTGAAAGGGCTAGTGGGAGAGCATGGCTGGTTGCAGTGGAAACAAGTGTGAAAAGGGACCCTGACAAGAACCGTAGAATTAAGCAGAAACATTCCACCACCCAATGGAACTTGGGCAGGTTACTAGATGGAATTAAATAGCTTGACCTCTTGTCCTTTAACCTCATAATTCTAACCAGGAGGACAAAAGGGCCTGCTGCCCTCAGAGGCCAGTTTTCCGGGCCAGTAATAGGAAGGAGAAAGGGAGAGAGATCTGGAATGACAACGAAAAGGTAGGTGGTACAGTTACTAAAGAAATATGTTTTTGTTTTTCTTTTTGGCTTCAGTCAGGATCATAGGTTCTGTTGTAACAAATGAAGTTGGTTTCTTTTTCATGAGTGCCACATAGAGTGTTTTAGTTAGCTTGGTTATAACTATTTCATTGGGCATTACCATTAATGTATTTCTTTTGCTATTATCTTATGCCCTTCTTAAGATCAAGGGCCGTGTTTTATTCATCTTTATACCCACAGTACCTATGTGCTTGGCCCATAGTAGGTGATTAACAAATGCTTGTAGAATTATATATATATATATATGAAGTCAATGATAAACTACTATCAAAATCCTATAAATAATTGGGTGAAATGTTTATAAACACACACACACAAGATTCTGATTACTCTCTTAGATGCTTTATTACTTATAAACTGATGGAGGATTCACTTACCATTACTGTAAGAAAATCTCCCGGTTACTGTAAAAATTTGATGTTCCACTTTCATTTTCTACTTAAAATTACTGATTTCAGGATGTATTACATATTCCAGTCAGTGAGCACTACAAGCTGTCAACAGAGAAGGAGGAACAGCAAATGCAGGACAAAAGGACAGCTCAGAGCTACTAGTCATCAGGCTGCCGTCAGCTGTCTGTGAGTTCAACAGCCTTGGGATCAAATGTGACGCTTTGCCTTCCTGCCAGTGTCACGTGTGGTTCTGGCTGCCGGACAGAGACAGAAGTGTGCTTAGTTTATGGAAAAACTGGTTTTTTTCTTTTCCATTTTACTTTTTGACATTTTCGAAGTGCTAGGTAAGGATAAATGTGGTCAGCTTGATTTGTAATAATTGTTTGGGTTCCCATAGACTCCTGTGCCAAAGAATCACAGGGACTGACAGTCAGGGGGAAAATGTAAATGTCATAATTTTGTTAATTGTTTTAGCATGTGTTTTTTCCAAATGTCTGAAGGCAAATGTAATTGAGACTTGTGGTTTCTGGGGCCTGGCCAATGGTACAATGTGACTAACTGAGGAAACCATCATGGAATATCATGTGGTAGAAGATCTTTTATCTTTATTTTTTTCCCCTGCTAAAGTGAAGGTTTTCCAGTACTTAGGTATGTTACTGGAGTATGAAATGAAGAGTTATACAAATCGGTTAAATCCCTTTTTTTTTAAGAGATAAAAAATAACATGTCAAATGTAGTTTTAAGTTCTGTGCTATTTCGTTCTATCCTAGAGCTTTCTATTTCAAAAAATGGATTTGCAAAAAAGAAAATAGCTCTTTCAATTCTTTAAACATCTCGATGATGATAAGAGTTTTTCTCAAGTAAACAAATCTCAGGAAACTCAAATACTAGTATGAAACCATAATCTCCCCCACCTTGTTGCTCCACAGTATAATAACTCCATTGAGAATGCCTGAAACCCGTGGGTGATCTGACCCTAAGGCTTCATATACTGTTTCTTATTTTTATGACAGAAGTTTCACTATTTCAGAGCAAGGTTAAAAAACAGTCTATTTTCCCCTTAAGCAAGTGATCAAATTGCTTCAAGAACAAAGCGTAAGACTGAGCTCACACAGAATGCTCTTGAAATCTCCCTGGTTTGGGATGGACTGCAAATGCTATTAGTATATTTCCTGGTATTTCAGTCTTTGCGAATTGCACAGTAACTAGATCTTTGAACAGTGAGCATCTGGTAGCCAGAACCCTGTGAACACTTTCCTATATTATGCAGAAACTTCTGCTAGTGTTGGAGCGTGTTTTCTATTGTGTTACGCTATTCCTTCTTCTGTTTCCATTAGGTTTAGGATTTACAAATATTTTTGTTACATTTAAGACTTATTGTACAGGAACTGGCAGATGGTGTAATGGTTACATCAGTGGACTCTTACATAGTGGACTGAGGTTCAAGTCCCAGACCCTGAGGTTTTAAACTCACACCAGGCAGGTATGCATGCATACTCAAGCCCCCAAGAGGACAAAGGAGGGAAAGGGATTGCAGTGTGGCTATCCCCCCTGGGTGGTGATTTCTCACTTTCTGTCTCTCTGTCTCTCTGGTGAGCACATGTGCCCTATGGCACAGCACATCTCTCTAAAAAAAGACTGATTGATTGTGCATAGGTGACTAACCTGGTCTTCTGTGAGTCCAGCAGGTCCTGGAGAGCAGCTGCTGTTGTAGATTTTCCCATCCTTTCCCAACACATCCCTCTTTCATTCCTGATGACCAAGCTAACTATGAGCTGCAGGAGTAAATGGAAAGGCTGTGGGTGGAGGAAATATTTCAACATGTAATTGGCAGTTATGTTAGGCAAGCAAATCAAATTACAAAGGGCAGAGGAAGGAAGGAAGTTAGAATAGTGGTCCCAGCTTCTTTAAGGAACTGGATAAGGGCTGTGAACGGTGTTAAATATTATCCAAATACCTGCTTATATGATTTCATGTAAAATTAATTTTTTCCCAAAAAGAAGATCTAAAACATACATTGTATTTTTTTAATGCTTCCAATCAACATTTTAATATAAGATCAAAAAGCTTAAATTAGAATTTAGATTTCAGAGCTAAAAATGAAAACTGGAAGGCAATCTATATGCTGTCCACCATTTTAGAAAAAAGAGACCATTAGCAAGAGTCAGAGCAGTGGAGATGACTCAGGTGCACTGACTGGGTGCCTGTGGAACTCCAACCTCACAGTAAGAATGGGAGGATGCCCTTAGGTCTGGAAGGTCATCGCTATGGTTTGCCCTTTCCAATTCATGCCAGGTCCTGCCATGCTCCTCCCAGCTATTCCTAGGAGCCTCTGGTGAGGGCTTCCCTGTGCTATGGGCACTAGGTCCTGCCATGCCCGCCATGCACCATCTGCCCCTTTCCTGCCCTGGCTCCTGGTAGTGTTTAGAACTGCTCTGTGATGCCCGTGTTCACCAGCCCTGGGGGGACAGCAGCATGTGTAAGCTGGCTCCAGCCCTTCTGGGTGTGATCTCTGGGTTGGGAGGTTGCTCCCCCCAGCCCACCCACTGCAGATGCATACAGGCTCCCTCCCTTCTAGGTTCCTGGAATGGGAGCACAGTGGGCTCTTTTGGGACCCGTACATACCATGGGAGGAAACACAATGGTTAAAGAGTAAAAAGACATTATCCTCCTGGCAGAAGGATGCTCTGGTGAGCTAAAATCACTGGCACAGAAGGCATTCCAAAACTAATATTAGGGTTTAGGTAACGGATCTATTGGGTAGCACAGAGAAAGAGAAAAATCCCATTTCCTTCAAAAATGGATGCTCCAATTCACCCAAGTGGAAATATTGAACTGCTCACTTACAAACTCCCAAAGAAGACCGAGAATGTCGAGGTCCCTGTCTCCCAGTTTTCTGGTCCATGATCGGCATTTGAGTCACAGGTGCTGATGACAGTGGTCTATTCCTGACTGCTGCCCTTCATCCTGCCATAAGGCCCAGCACTGGTTGGAACAGGAAGGGCCAGAGCTGGCTTCTTACTTGATTCTGTAGGTGGTGTTCCTTCAATGCCTCATTGTGGCTGAGCAAAGCTGAGATGCTTTCTGAACCAATAAAGATGGTTTAATGCTCTCAGGCCTGAGGTGTCTCCTTGGATGGAAGGCATTTCAGAAAGACTTAAGGCCACTATGTCTCTCCCCCTGGGCTACAAAGTTGGTGATGCCAAGGATGAAGATCTTCATAAAAGAGCATGAAGGAGTACGGCAGCCTTGGAGTCCAGGGCTGGCTGCCCTGTGTCCCAGCTTGGGGCTGGGCAAGATTACCAGTGTTAGTAGCTGCTTCCCTGACATCGGACTGGCAGTAGCTCAGGCATGACCTTCATCACCAAGGAGACTAGGCCCCATTCAGGAGTCAACACAGGCTTCTCTTAAGGTCATTGAGGTCCAGATGATGAGGAGGTAGATGCTGCCGCCTTGTGCCAGGAAGCCACTGCACACTCTGCTCGAGTCACACAAAGTACAAGTCTGTGAAATCTACTAATGCTGGTTGTCCTTGAGAGCAGCTCAATAAAGAGAAAATGATGTCTGCTTGGTGCACCACCAGCTCTCCTCACCCATGTGTGAGGGTCTCCCGTAGGGAAA
>NW_006160040.1:8665109-8684103 GCF_000334495.1 Tupaia belangeri chinensis | reverse complement strand
TAGGGGACCAGCTCTCAATTTGAGGTGACCTGGGGCAAGAGACAACATTCTAACATTCTCTGTATTGTGGTCAGCTTCGATCACCGGAACAGGGCTGCCACAGGGAAAAGGCTTCCTTTCATGAGCCAGTCACTCCTCGTAGAGGTGAACAGCATCCAGGTGTGCCAGTGGAATGGCCTCCTTCTCCCTGCATCACATCTCCAACCTCCAGTAATAGGTCTCAAGAGTGGTCTGGAGAAAAACTGTCAAATCCATGGACATATGTTTCTCACAACCCAGTCAAATAATTTGACAGAACCTCAGTCATCTTTCCACTGAGGACGAGTGTACTGGGCCAGCATGGCAAGCTGCACATACATCTGCAATGTGAGACCCCATTGGCAGGCATCGTGCTACACCAGGCCAGAGGATTATGGCCATGGACATTTCTCCACTTGGGCACGGGCTCCGTTAACACCTCAACACCTGTTGTGTTGGAGAAGTCCAAGCACACTGTCTTCTCATTTGCAATATCGCCCTTGATACAATTATTGATTTTTTCTCTTTTTCATTTTCTGTGACTAGAGGCCAGGCCCAGCACTGTGCCCTCCATGGCCTAGTGTCCAAGGAGGGGGTCCCCGGGCTCCCTAGCTCACTGGCTTACAGCACACTGGCTACATTATATATATTTTGCTATACGTCGCATGCACTTGCTGGAGAGATAGACAGATAGAGAGAAATCACCCCCCAGGGGTTGTGGTGTGGTCATCCCCACGGGGGGGAGGGGTGTGATTTCTTACTTTCTATCTGTCTCTGTCTCTCTGGTGAGTACACACACCCTAAAGCAAAAAAGAATTAGCCTGGTAAAATGATATCAGGAATATGCCCTTTCTACCATATATGAGATATATGAGTCTGTTTTACAAATGAGAAAGTGAGGATGCAGAGAAAATGGAACTTTTCCACATAGTTAGTGGGAATGTAAATGAATACAGCCATTATGGAAAATAGGTGGAGATTTCTCATAAAACTAAAAATAGACCTGCAATATGATTCCACTTTTAGATATATACCCAGAGGATAGGAAATCAGTATGCCATCAAGAAACCTGTATCCCAATGTTTATTGCAACACTATTCACAATAGCCAAGTTATGGAATTAACCCAAGTATCCATCAACAAATGAAAGGATAAAGAAAATATGTTAATTGATATTATGTTTAGTAAAATAAGCCAGCCACAGGAAAAAAAAAACAAAAAACAAAAAACAAATGTTCTAACTCATATCTAGAAATGAAAGAAATAACCTCATAGAAACTGATAGTTAAAAAATAATTACTCTTGAGACCAGCAGTTAGCGTAATGGCTATGTATCTGAACTCGCAGGTAGCTGAACACGGTTCGAGTCCCGGACCCAGCGGCTTAAACTCATGCCAGGGGTGTGCGCGTGCATGCCCAAGATCCTGAGAGGAGAATGGAGGAGAAGGGATTGCAGCACAGGCATGCCCCCTGGGGGGTGATTTCTCACTTTCTATCTCTCTGTCTCTCTGTCTTTCTGGAGAGCACACATGCTCTACAGCAAAAAATTTCTCCAAAAAAATAAAAAATAAAAAAATAATTACTCTAGGCTGGGAAGGATAGATATGTTGACTAATGGAAGCTAAATTAAGGTAGAAAAGAGGAACAATTTCTATATTAGACACAGTAGGGTGAATGGAGTTAATAAATATCTACTATATATCTCAAAATAGCTCAAAGAGATTTTGAATATTCCCAATGTAACAACAAATTGCTACAATGATAGATATGCTAGTTGCTCTGATATGATCAATACATAATACTGTATTCTTCCTCTGAAAAATCACATTTTATCCTATAAGTATGCACAATTAATATATTACAATAAAAATGATAATAAAAGAAAAACACTCATTTCTTTTTAAATTAAAGGCCACATTTTTCTCTCTTCCTTTCGAGGATGGTACTGGATAAAGCTGCGCCAACTTTTGTGGTTTCAGCCATCTTTTAACTTAGTAGGAGGACCATCTCCTTTTTAGTTGGACAGTAGTCTCCCAGGACGAAAGTAATTTATTTTAGGATTCGTCTTACATCCAAAACCTTCATAGGCTTACTTCATTATAATAAAACTCAGTTCACATTAATAGAAGTTTTAGATATTCCAACACGTGCAGGTTGTTTGTATTATCCAGACACGCACATATAAATGAAGAGTGCCTTCAAAAAGTCCATGAAAAAACTATATTAAGAAAAAACTATGCATGAATTTCAAACTATTTTGCTCCAAAATAAACTAATACTCGAATTCTATTTCCCAATGAGCTCTCCCAAGTTTCTCCATGTATATTAACATCTCTATATATTTACTGTATCTTTTACAGAGGACAGAGCATGCTGTTTGTTATAGATGTTACTACTTTACAGAGAGTAAATTTCTTTCTAAATTGGGGCGTTGAGAAGCACAGATCAGTACTTTCTTCATTATTTTAAAAAAGATTATGTCCTTCATATCATCTCTTGTTGTTTCCGCTGCCAAAAACCAAACCAAAACAAAAATAAAATACAAAAATTCTGCAACAAATTAAGGTTTGACTATAGAACTACATATAACCTTAATGCCCTCATATTTGTTATGTTTATTCCAATTTGGCCTTAAAAATACCTACAATTAAATTTTTAGAAGTAAATGCTCATTTACACCAACATCATTTTTATTGTTAAGTCCTCTCCTTGGTGGACAAGGGTGAGACAAAGAGCCCCAACTTTGAGACAAGCAAGCAAACAAACCAGGCATTTTGCTCACCTGCGTGTTTAGTGTATGGAAGTTTTCTTGGGTCTGTTGATTAAAACCAGAAGCCTCCAATTATACAAGTTCTTTACTGATGAAATTAGAGATACACAAATGTATAGTAAAATATAATTAAGCACGGTTCTCTTAACATTTTTTGATTTTGATTTATTAAAGCTAAAACTGCCTTTCTTGAAATTAAAAAATGTATTTAAAAAAATACCTATTTAGTAACCACAGTAAGCTATATAGCCTCAGCTACATGCTATTTTATAGTATATTCATTTTACCCACAGAGTTTCATGCCTAAAGTCAACTTTGCTCACAGATATGTACATATCAGCTGAACTTACTGTTGAAAGTATTTAGATTAATTAAGATATTTTGTGAATCAATACAATATGGGAAAGAATAAAAGAAGGGAAAACAACAGTAGATACCAGAGAGAGGGTGAGAGGAGGATGGGGAATGGCAGAGGGTGAGAAATAGGGGGGGAAATACACACACATACACACACACACACACACACACACACACACATACATATATATACACAAGAAGCAAGAAATGGAAAATTATTTGTTGATGATAACATGTATGATTAAGCCAATTTACAGTGTATTCTGGCTGGAAAATCGCATTTTGTATGCTGTGGTGATGTTCAGTGAAAGTATGTAAAATAAATAAATAAATGAATAAATAATAATAAAATAAAATATAATGTAAATATACAGAAAATTATTAGCAGATAAATTTAGCTCTCTAGAAAGATCAATAAATGGGGTAGTCAGGCAAATTATTTTGTTTAACAGTTATCTTTCCTATAATAGGCATGAATTACATATGTCATATGTATTACATACAAATGTATATGTAATATAAAAGATATAATACCAAGATCTAAACAGATATTTGCAGTTGCTCCAGGTAATTAAGTATTATTGATGAACGCTGAAATGGAACTAATCCCCCAGACTTTTAATTTCTGGTTTTAATTCTAGATAGAGATTTAAAATACTAAGCACAGATGCATATGATATGTTGCTTCTACCCAGAGCAAGCAAATGAAATACTATGTCTACATAAATATAAATTATTACACTCCATTTTATTGCCAATTAGACATAGGAAATAGAATGGATTTCTTATGACCCATGTGCCTAAATGTTATGCTGCTTCCATTTCCCTCAGTCTCAAATATCAGACTATTTCTAGGAGCTTCATGAAGGAGTTATTAGGAGAAGATAATTCAGCACCTCCTTTCCTAAGTATGAATTTGTGAAATAAGGGAGAACTGATGACCCAGTACTGTGAACAAAAACAAAACACCACATGTTTGATCTAAATTTTCTCCTACCACAGGAAACTGGGGAGAAAATCTTGTCCAACAGTGAAGAACAAAGGAAATTGTTTTGGAATTTACATATATCACCTCCCCCCAGAGAGCCTTTTTTCCTCCTGGAAGACTGTAATCAAGACACAAAAATTTACAATGGTTAGAGTGGGTGAGCTAGTTTGTGTCACGTTAATTATAGATTTCAATAACGTTTAATTTTGGAAATAGTTTTATAGATGCAACAAGTAAGTTGCAACTGAAATAAATTACACTGAGGACATAAAGAACTTAGAAAATAATTATAGGTGTGATAAGCCATATGAAATGAAATCGAGCCCGCCAGTGGAGGTGGTTCAGACAGCTGGAAACCACATGGCCAACTGTGTGATTCAATCCGAGACTTGAAAAACACTCTTGGCATATGTGCATGTGTTCCCAAAATCCCGAGACAAAAATGGAGGCCAAGGGATTGCAGTGTGTCCATCTCCCTTGGGAAGAAATTTCTCATTTTCTCTCTCTCTCTCTCTCTCTCTCTCTCTCTCTCTTCTCCCTGGTGAGCACACATGCCCAATAGTAAGCTTAAAAAAAAATAAAAAAGAAATCCAACCAATCCAATTAAAGATGAATAAGGGCATATAATAGTAGCTCTCCATCTTGGTGCTGTATTCTTTTATTTTTTATTTTATTTATTTATTTTAATTTTGACCAGAGAAAGACAGAGTAAGGGAAAAAGAAAGGGAAAATGAGAAAGTAAGCTGGGTCCAGGACTCGAACCAAGGTCCACCATGTGGGAGTCCAGCGCCCTTAAACACCAGGTCACCTGCCGATTCCAGGTGTTGTATTCCTAAGCCATTGAAACCACCCACTGAGGACCAAGGCACTGGTCCAGTATCTAAGGATGATGCTTGACTCACTTTCCTAGAAAATCATTCATAATTTAACAGTTTGGAAATTAAGGAATAAAATCCATGAAGAACATTATTTCCTTTCTTGTAGTAAGGCATAGTTACTACAGGCATTTAGAGGATTTTCAGGGCTGATGACTGGCCTCAGAAACTTGGAGTCCATCCATATTCTTTGTGTTTTCTCTGCTAGCAAAATGCATGCTTTTACATGTGACCAACAGGGAACAGCTTTGGGAAGAAAGGAGTGATAAAATGGTGATGATGTTGATAGAAAAGGGTTATGTGTGGGTAGCAAGACCAAGGCTGTGGATCTCTAAAATCAGAGGGCCACATGTTCATGTTCCAGTTCTTCGATTTGTAAGCTATGCAAATTGACGAGGCTTTAAAAAGTGTTATTCTCCCCCCACCCCCAACTAAGCTTTAGACTTATTAAACATCACAAATAACTATAGGATGACGCTGAACAACACAGGTTTGAACTACTTACATCCATGTATTTGTAAATTTTCTTTTCTTTTTTCCTTCTTGCTTTTTATAAAGAGAAATTTTTACTATAGAAAGTGTGTGCTCACTAGAGAGACAGAGAGAGAGAGAGAGCACACCCCCTGTGGGGTGGCCATGCCACAATCCCTTCTCCCTTCCATTCTCCTCTCAGGGTTTGAGCACACAAGCAGATGTGCGGAGTGTGAGTTTTAAGCCACCAGGTCTGGGACTTGAATCACAGTCGACTACATGGGAGTCCAGTGATGTAACCATTATGCCACCTGCTGGTCCCTCTTTCTTTTCTATTTTAATCTAACACCAAACTGACCACTTTTAAAATAAGAGATTTTTCCCCTAAGTAAGGAAATAAAAAACAAGTCTGGTGTGCCTGCATTTTCAAAGCACACTCTTGATTCTAGGGTGCCTCCTTTTCTCTCAGGCTGAGTTGGCTCCCAGGGAGTCAAATTGTGAGATATGGATTGAGGGTGTCTTTGTGCTGGGCCCCTCACTCCCTTCCCCTCTCCTGAGTTTTAGGAACGGACCTACAGGCTTCTTCTCTGTCCCAGAGGTACCCAGCTGTGGCCATGCATCGTGCCTGTGATCTGGGGTGGCTAGAACTTTTGTCCCTGTCCTCTCAGCTGCTCCTTTGGGTTCCTCTCCCAGCTGCTGCTTTCCTAGGTGATGTCCAGCCATCATCTGGAGTGTTTTCATTATGGGTGTGGCTCTTGCCCTCTTCCTGATTGCCATGAAGACGTTGCCCAAGTGGAGTTGAAAAGTGAGTAAGCAATCTTGGCTATTCCTCTGGGATGACTGCTCACTGCTCAGCTAGAAGGTTCTGGGAGCGGGGATATGCCTCCAAATCTGCTCCAACTTAGCATCAGGTGCAACTCTAGTAGTATGATATGAGGTGGATCTTCTCACCCTATTGTCTTGCTCTAAGACTGGAGCAGAGGAGGCTGAACTAGCCCTGTGGTGGGAGGGAAGGAGACAGAAGCAGGGATAGGACGGGTGCCTCTTTCTCAGCTCCTGCCCAGGCCGAAGCAAGCTATTAGTAGTTAAATTTTGATGAAGTCAAAAGTTATACGTAAATTTTTGACTGCACAATGGTCAGCACCTGTAGTTGTCCAAGAGTCTTTTTCTTTTTTTTCTGGAGAGGTTTTTGCTACAGGGCGCATGCGCTCTCCAGAAAGACAGAGAGAGACAGAGAGATAGAAAGCGAGAAATCACCTCCCAGGGGGAATGGCCACACCACAATCCCTTCTCCTCCTGGGATCCTGGGCACGCATGCACATGCACCTGGCGTGAGTTTAAGCCACTGGGTCCGGGACTTGAACCACGGTCGACTACGTGGGAGTCCAGCGACATAGCCATTATGCTAACTGCTGGTCCCTCCAAGAGTCTTATGTATTCCTCCTGAAACGCTGATTAGCAAGACGAACACTAATTAAGAATACAGAGTGTATGTCCTCTCTTAATATGTACTGAATGTCTGCACTCTATACCAGCAACTGAAATATCAGAAAGAATGAAAGCATGAAGAGCAAATGTGGACTCAGAAGACAGTATGGGAGGAGAGTGGGCAATGGGGGGCAGGAGGGAGGCCATCAGGGAGGAAAAAAACAAACATTTAACAGACACAAAAATGGGAAATTAATGTGTTGAGTAATATCTTTGGACTAATATGCAGTGTATTCATACTGGGAAAATTCATTTTGTATGCTGTAAAGATGTACAGTGATTAAGTGTAATAAAAACAAGTATATTTAAAAAAAAAGCCTTCGGGAACCAGCAATTAGCGTAATGGCTATGTCGCTGGATTCCCACGTAGTCGACTGCAGTTCGCGTCCCGGACCTGGTGGCTTAAAACTCACACCAGGCATGTGTGCATGCGTGCCCAAGATCCTGAGAGGAGAATGGAGGAGGAGGGATTGCGGCATGACCATCCCCCCTGGGGGGTGATTTCTCGCTTTCTGTCTCTAATGTCTCTCTCTGTCTGTCTGGCGAGCGCGTGCGCCCGATAGCGAAAATCTCTCTCTCGAAAAAAATAAGCCTTCCAAGTGGTACTGGCACCTGATAAACCTTGAAAATCATAGGATCATAGAATAAATAGAATAAATAGGAGAAAAAACTGGGGGAAAAAAAGGATACAGAGTATGCTCAGTATTTATCTCCTGCTGAGAAGCTTCCCTGGTATAACTAGCCCAGTCACTGAAACTATTCAGGAAAATAATACAAAACAAAGAAACACAAGAAATGCCCACCATACTGTAGTAATCCAGGTACTCAGGTTGAAACTATTCAGGAAAATAATACAAAGCAAAGAAACCCAAGAAATACCCACCATACTGTAGTAATCCAGGTACTCAGGAGCAGATTTACATTTGCTGAGGCATCATTCTTCCATTCCACACAAGCCACCCTGGCAGGGGAAAAAAGTAGGAAACATCTGGGTACTCGAAAGTTCTCCAATGGTCCTTTATAACTCACAAGACCGAGCCATCTATATATTATTTTAGACACTCATTACAACATAACAAATAATTAGTACTGATTAAAAAGGTAAGAGGAATCTTTCTTTTTTCCTCTCTTTTTTTGGAGAAGTTTTTGCTATAGAGTGCATGTGCTCGCCAGAAAGACAGAGACAGAGAGACAGAAAGCGAGAAATTACTCCCCAGGGAGGATTGCCACACTGCAATCCCTTCTCCTCCATTCTCCCCTCGGGATCTTGGGCATGCACGCACACGCGCCTGGCGTGAGTTTAAGCCACCGATTCTGGGACTCGAACCATGGTCTACTACATGGGAGTCCAGCGACATAGCCATTACACCAACTGCTGGTCCCATAAGAGGAATCTTTCTGAGTCAATGCCTGAAGAGAGATCTATGCACTTTTCCCTCATTCTGGTAGTTTGTGGTAGTCCCCCACTTCTCAAGAAGAAAGAGTTCACTAAGGACTCATACTAGCCCCAACCCCAGCCCAGGGTTCCAGCCATGACAAAAAGTACTTACTATTCTAAAAATAAAAAAAGAGACTTGTGATAAAAATACTTTTTGATAAAACTGAGCATTTAATGATTTAATATGTTCAAAGCACTGTGTGAGACGATCTGGAGGGCATGGCACTGCATAAAAATTCCATCCTTCTTCTCTAGAATTTAATGGCAAGTGTAAAAGGGCCCAAATAAGTAATTTTTGGTAGAATGGGGTTGTGTGTTATAGCTGGTTGGAAGTTCAGAGGAGGGCAGCATGGCCTCAGAGAGCAAGAGCATGGGGATCCATGAGGAAGGAAGAGGCATTGAACTAAATCTAGAAAGATTATAAAATCTGGAGAGAGGACTAGAGGAGGAAATAAAACAAGTGTGTTCTCAGAAGGAGAAAACAGCGTAAACAAAGGCAGGAAAGCAGAGATACTTGGGGTGTGATTAAGGAAGGACATGGTTAATTTTCCTGAACCAGAGGATTTTATGCTGCGACTGAGAGGAAAAGCTAAAAGTTAGGTTGTTGTAAGAGGATAGAGATCCTTGGATATTAGGAAAATAAGTTTGTTCTTTAATTTGATAAGGACTCACCTTCCATGGGAAAAATGAAGGGTTTTTGAGCCATGAAAAAACCTTGAAATGGTCAGTGTTGTAGTAGTTCTAATTCAAGGGAGGCATATGGTAGGTTATAATTTGGGGGCGGTATATGGTAGTATTTATAATTTGGGAGAGATATATGATAGCAGTTATAATTTGGGGGGTATATGGAAGCATTTGTCAACATTTTCTCTGTTATCATCCTCTAAAGGACTTTAAAGACATTTTTTAAAAGTTGTCCTCTCCATTGCAATGCACGTACAATTTTAATAATGCATAGACCAACAGATGGTGTACTGGTTATATTGCTGGACTCCCACATGGCCAAGCATGGTTCCATTCCTGGAACTTGTGGCTTGAAAATCACACCAGACACTTGTGTGTGCATGCCCATGATCCCAGGAGGAAATGGAGAAGGAATTGTGGCATAGTCATCCTCCCTGGGGGGAGATTTCTCACTTTCCCTCTCACTGTCTCTGTCTCTGTCTCTCTCTCTCTCTGGTGAGCACACACAGCCTAAGGCAAGAAATTCTAAAATTTTTAAAAATAATACTGATAGACTATATATAATCTGTTTATGTGTTCTGTATTTATCTCTCTGTATATAAATTGCGTGTGTGTGTGTGTGTGTGTGTGATCTGTATTTATCTCTCTGTATATAAATTGTGTGTGTGTGTGTGTGAGTGTGTGTGTATATGCATGTGCGAATCTGCTTTATACAAAACTAAGATTTTCTTTTTTTCCCCCAATAATCAAATTTTGTGCTCTTGGTGTAACATCCCCTCCATGGAGAAAGAATGGGGTAAGGGATGGATCAGAGTAGGGAGGAGTGGTCAGAGTTAAGAGCAGCCCAGGTAAGCAAAGATGACTATGCCTACCCTAATCCCTAGTCTCTCACCATCCTCAGGCAAGTAAACCCTCATTGCCAGCTATAATTCTTGGAACATTTCCCCTAAGATGTTCTCTAGCTGCTAGAATCTCTGTGACCCATGGCAAAGCAGGTAAGAAAGTCAGAGAAGTTAACGACTCCTGGGGGCAGGCCTAGAATGAATAGCTTGGTTGCTCTGCACCCCATTTTGAGCGATTCTGATATGTTGCCGTTAGCACTGTATCCAAACAAGTCTGAGCCCCAGGCACCTTTGAGGTACCCCACTTGACAACCTATCTTTTACTGGCTTTCTTCTCATTACTGTCTCACTATTACTCTCCTATTGGCTTTTCCTGAGGTCATTTCATAAATGAACCGCTTGCCCTCCCACGCCTCTCTCAGGCTTTTTAAAGAATGCCTACTTGTGAATGTTTTATGCTTCGATTCTTTTACCATTGGTTGTAGAATAGGAGACTTTATTCTATACAGGGTTTTAGGTGACTTTTCTCCTCAGGGAACATTTGACAATTTCTGGGGGTATATTTGTTTGTCAGAGCTGGAGCGGGGGAGGTATTACCTGCATTTACTGGGTAGAGACCAGTGATGCTACAAAACATCCTCCAATGCACAATGTAGTCTCATGGGACAGAATTATTTGGGCCAACATGTGAATAGTGACAAGGTTGGGAAACTCTGCTTTAGATATACTTGGTTTACATAACATTTTTTATTGCATTCTCATCATTGTTATACTTTTCATCAATCCTGAGTGTAAGTAATTTGTTTATAATTATGGGTCAATGGGATACATAAAGAAAAAGACATAGTCCCTAAATTTCTACTTTATCAGAAGAAAAGCAACGTCTTACTGCTTGAAGGCAATTATTTGACATGTCCACCTGATTATTCCACAGATATCCCGTACAGTCATGTTCATGGAGAGGCAATCTGTTACATCTGGTGTCCATCACTGGTAGAGATATTCTATTTTCCTATCTTCTTTAATTTCCTTTAGTATATGTAAGGCTTGAGTAGCTATTGAGATAAAGCAATCCAATATTATTAAGCACTTGGTGAGTGTTTATCGAAAGAGTAAATTTTCAGAAAAGTGACTTTCCTAGTTTTGAACTCAATGAAGAGCTGTGTAATGTTTGGATCAAAAATTTTTTTAAAGGATTTCCCACTATTCTCCTCACCCCCCATCATAACAAACAGCAGGTTGCAATCATATTTAGATCATTCTTACTGAAGTGAATGAACACTTATTGCCTACTGTGAAAGGGCAGATTTGATGACTGATGGAAGAATCACACTGCTTTGTCAGCTCACATAAATAATAATTCATCAGAGAAACATGTGTTGATGAGCTCAGTCTGGTTTGAATTTAAAACACAGTGAATTCTTGGAAAATAGCTGAAGCACCTGAAACTTACTTGAAAATCTTCAAAAATTTTAAGCATAATACCAATCATTATTAGGTCATTTAATGAATCTTATTTAGGAAATAATAAGAATATTCAGGCTCAGGGATGGAGACAGGCTGCCTACCTCTGTATGGAGAGAAACACATCTGGGTGCCCATTAAGTCTGATGAGCATTTCAGATGTACGATCTGCATTCACTTTTGCAATAGATATTCAACAAAGAGGGGCAAGGGTCAGATGAGTGTTTAGCAGACACTAAGAAAAATAACAAGGGTTCGCTGATCAACTTTCTTTGCTGATCATTGTTCAGTGAGAAAGGATAAAATGTGATATTTTCTCTGGTAAGCATTCCACCCCTGGGCCACCCCCATCCAAAGACTCTCTGTGCTGCTGAAGAATTGACATAATCTGACAAGCTGGTGGGTAGATCTGGCAGCCAGGTGTTTTGGTGTGGCTGAGATGGGCGAACAGATTTGACATGAGGGAGTATTATTCCCAGATGCTCCCAAAAGGAAAGAACAATTTTCTTTCTGTGCCCTGTCCTTTTAAGACGAGTCTTACACATAGGCACTGAAATTAGTTAAATCTCTGAAAGAAACAATGCATTATGGATGCCCTCGTGCCATAAAACAAATTAGCATTTCCAATGGGGTCTGTCTAATACTTTACGAAAAGCCAGTGGCCATGTCTGGAGCTCATTCAAGGCAAAGCAAAGAAAGAAATCTCCCGACATTGAGGAGATAAGGGAGAAAAGACATGATGAGGATATATAGTATTGAATTTAAACTGAAAGGAGACCCAAGCAGGTTGAGCTATGTCACAGTCTGTATGGTCCTTGCTGCGAAAGTCAGTATGAGAAAATACAACCCGAAGTGAATGCCCTTCACGTCAATGCTATAAGAGCCCTAGGCTGTCAGGCTTCAAACACTTTCATGTCAATTGGAAAAAAATAGCAAACTGAGAATATTTTCATGTTTATGTGATGGAAACTTTGGTGCTCAGTGTGCGTTGTATTAAGAATGCTTTCTCAGTTTGTCAATTCCAGAGTTTTCTCAGCATTCTTCACATACTCTGAACTTGAAAATACAATGTTTGTCATCATAATTGATTTCATGTTTCTGGATTACATATCCTGAAAATGACACAAACAATATACAGAACTGCACTCACTATATTAAAATCCTTGTTGGGAATGGAACAATTTAGAGAAAGCTGAACAGATATTATTGGGTTGCTGGAAAAGTCATGACATGTGTTTTCTATGTAAAAATGCATCATGACTTTTCCACCAACCCAGTAGATACACATGGTTTATGTTATGCTGGTTTCAGGGGAACAGATCCAAGTTATCAGTCTATGGTTCTCTCATAGTCTTTGTCTTGTATCCAGTGTTTAATAGGTAGGCTTCTTTTTTTTTTTTTGCAATATAGATTTATTTGTTCTTTCTACTCAATGAAATGATCATTGATATGTTTCTATTTTCATTTTTTTAGTCTTCCATTTTATCTTACCAATAGAACACAAATAAGAAATAAATGTTTTTCTATATTTTTTTCATAATTCTATGGTCTGGTTAAGATAGTCTGGGGCAATTCTGAGAATATTTCAGTCACCCTAAGCTCATCATTTCACATCAGTTGAAAACAAATTGTTGTGTTTATATTCTCTAAATTGTTCCATTACCAACGTGGATTTAGATTTAGTGAGTGCAATTCTGTATATTGTGTGTTTCAGGATATATACTCCAGAAATATGAAATCAATTATGACGACAACATTGTATTTTCACCCCATGAAGGGTGATTCTCACTTTCTCTCTCTCTCTCTCTCTCTCCCTCTCAAAAACCCTCTAGCAAATTAAATGACAACCAATCAAACAAAAAGTTTGGATTTTATTTCATGGACAAATACAAACTCAAAGAATACAAAGAATCTGAAGATGTTAAAGTAAGTTAAAAGTTGTGTGTCATGCTTGGTAAAGTCTCTTTAAAATCTAAATGATGTATAACAATGAAATGTATAAATAATAAAAATAAATAAATTTTAAAAATGGAAACAAACAAAAAAGAAAGTTAAAAGCTACCTTTTCATTTTATCCACTAAGTACAGTTAATCCTTTTCTAAGTGGAATTTGCTATTGAGGATTCAAATTAATTCAAATCTTCAGATTTGCCCTGGAGTTAAAAGAGGAATGATGATCATATATAACATATTTAAGCATTAGGAAGTAACAAGAAACACTAACTTGAATAGTAAAGACTAAAAAGTGCATTGGAGTTTGAAGGCAGGAGGAGGCTGAAGCAATTAGGGAGAGAGTAGAACACCGGCAGGACCCTAGAACACTGGAGGGACTATGTTTTAGGAAAAGAACAGAATGAGCGATGATGGAGAAAGAGGAACCAGTGAGACCAGCAGATGGCGTAGAGGTTACATTGCTGGACTCCCACATGGTGGACTGTGTTTCAAGTCCCAGACCTGGTGGTTTGACAATTACACCAGGCATGTGTGCATGTGACTAAGATCCCAGGAGGAGCATGGAGGAGAAGGGATTGTGGAGTGGTCATGCCTTTTGGGAGGTGATGTCTCACTTTTGCTCTCACTGTGTTTGTCTCTCTCTCTCCATCAAGTGCATGTCCCTTAAGGCAAAAACCTGTTAAAGAAAAATAAAAAAGAGAAGAAGCAAGACCACAAAATGGTTATGGCAGCAGGCAGGAGTTTAAGCTGAAAAGGAGTAATGAAAGGGAAGGTTAAGAATGCAGGGACAGGGCTGGAATTACAGATCTGAAATGCTGTGCCTCTACTTCCTCCTTCTGCAGTCATGCCACCTCTCTTGCTGTTGTTAAGCCCAGGAGCTGTTCTAGACATTTTTTTTTCTTGCTATAGGGCATGTGCACTCACCAGAGATCACCAGAGAGAGAGAAAGTAAAAGCGAGAAATCACCCCCTGGGAGGCATAGCTACACCACAATTCCTTCTCCTCCCTTCTCTTCTTGGAATTTTGGGCACTCACTGCACATGCCAGGTGTATTTTAAACCTCTGGATCTGGGACTCGAACCACAGTCAATTATGTGGTAGTCCAGTGATGTAACTATTACTCCATCTGCTGGTCTCTGTTCTAGACTTTTTATCCATCTATTACTCAGTGAGCTATTTCCACTTGGAAGTTTATTTTCCTGAATACAACTACAAGTTTCTGAATGGTGGATTTCTGATTTTAAATATTTTTTTCTTATTCTATAGTTGCAGAAAATGAACAGAGGGAGGATGTTCAAGGTGACAGCCAGAAATTGTTGAAATTCTATTTTATATGTAAATTACACATCAGGTCTTAAAGACTACATGCTTTGGCTATGTGTAGAAGACAGAGGATGCTTTGCATTGAATTTACATTAGCTCTTGCTCCAAAATAAACAAAGTCGTGACACACCAAATGTCATAAATCACAATGCCATGCTGAAAAAGCATTGTTTCACATTTCCATTTCTCCCTTAAAGTATGGTTGACCTCAGACACAGGAACTCAGAAATCTCCCTGACTTCTTCTTTGCCCCTAAGAAAATAGATACTGGTTTTCCAAGCTCAGGATTAGGAAAGAAGCTGGAAGAACTTGAAGAGCTTTTAAGCCTATGAGTGCCCTTGCCAAAACTCAGTAAAAGTGTCCCTAGAGAAACAGAGGTCATGGAAGTTTAAAGGTTTGATTATTTTTTAAAGTTTTTACTACCTTCCCAGTAAATATTGCCTTAATTTTTCATTCTTACTAGCAAATTGTCATTTAGCACCCAATAATTCTCTTATTAAGGCCTTGAGAGTTATTATTTTCAGGGATGGATGAGTTTAACTGCCCTTGCACTCTCCCACAACTTTGTGTAGTATTTCAGGGGACAAAGTTCTTCTCATTTTTTTCCTCTGAATATATTCCCCTTTTATTGTGAAACATAAAACCTTAACTACAGAGAATCAAATTTACCATCGGAGAAAAATACTTCACGGCAAAGCAATTGCTCAGTGGAGAAAAACCCCTATACCTAAATTCTAGGTTTGGCTCTATGAAGGACTCACTAATTCTGTGACTCTTGGATAATTGTTTAACCTCTTTGTCTTATCTTTTTAATTAGTAAATGTGGATAATTTTTTCCTCTGGCTTCATGTAGGACTGCTATTAGGATGAAATGAGATAATAGATGAAGTTCATTTTGTAAAAATGGTGCTACAGAATGGTAAGAAATTCCATGTTATGCTAATTTAGAGTTACTCTCATATATCTTGTGATCAACAAAATCTAGAGGGTGTGTTGAGAAATGTTTGGCTAATATAGTGGAGCGAGCGCATGGCAGTGTGTGAAGGAGACGGAATGTTTTAATGCTCTACATGCATGTGCAGTGTTATGTATGTCAGCCAGCAAATTAATAAATTAATAAACTAATCTTCTGCATGGCTGCATCTTCTCTTTCTATCTCTCTCTCTCTCTGTCTCTAATTTACTAGGAGGTGCATACACTCACTGGAGAGAGACAGTGGTACGTGGAGGAGGTGAATGAGAGAGCACTCCTCATGGGGAGATAGCCATACAGTAATTCCTTCTTCTCCATCTGTCCTCCAAAAATTTGGGGCATGCAGGCGTATGCTCCCAGGTGTTTTTCAAGCTGTCAGACCTGGGGCTTGAACTATGCAATCAGCCATGTGGGAACTAGTCACCTTAAAAACTACACCACAGGCTGGTCTTGCATCTTAGTAAGGACAAGATAGAAGTGTAAGAATAAGGTTGTTTTCTGTATGTGTATTTTAAGATAATAGAGTGAAGGATTTTGGCTGAACAATTGGAAGGATGGAATTTCCATCATCTGAAGTGAGGAGGCAAACAGCGAAGCAGATTTGGGGTGGAAACTAGCAGTTCGGTTTGCACGTAGTGAGTTTCAGATAGCTATTCAACAAAGTAGACATGTTAATACAGTAGACAACTACATAAACCTGGAATTCAGAAGTGAAATCCATGTTAGCAATAATGATCTCAATGCTATCAACATGTGGATGATGGCTTAATGCTGAGACAGAATAAAATCACCAAGAGAACACTTCCATGGCTCGCTCGCTCCAATTCTGCCATTTAGTGCCTGGATGGCTTCTGTATTTTGCTGGACAAATAGAACTTTATGTTGTGGGGCAGAATGATCCTTGCATATTTCTTTGTAACTATTCAAGTCATTGTCCTGATGCTACTTTTAGCTTGAAGTAAGTGGGACAGGGAGAATTGGAGAATTTTACAATGATACGGTACACTTAGTTTGGAAAAGCAAAAGTCCTTCAAGATGTGTGCCTGCTCCAAGAGGTTAGGATAATTTTTCCTATGTACACTTTTTCTCAGAATGGGTAAATAAGAGAGTAGGTGAGTTACATTTATTTAAAACCTATTATGTCCCAAGGATTTCACAAACAATAGCTCACTCCACAGTTCTGTTCTTGGATTTGCAAAATTGGGGTGGAGTTGCTCTAATGTTTCTATCATTTTTTTTTCTCATCCAGATAGAAACTTGATGATGATAGTTGCTGCTTCTATTTCAGTCTCTCTTATATCAAAGAGAAATTGAAAATAAGATCCCAAATTAGTGCAAACACATTCCTGACTTTCATGAGTTCACATTAAGGTCACTTCTAAATAACATTCTATTTATCAAAACAGGTTTTTCCACTCTACTAATTGGTGTTGTCTTCCCACAGCTAAATAAAATTCCATAAAACATTAACATGAACAATATCAGTCCTATACATTTTTGGCATTATTTTTATTTAAAAGGCACTTTCGTAACCATGGACTACAATATCAAGAGACAGAGTGTCAATTGTTCAGCTCTCTTGTTACACATAGTTGAGAATAAAAATGAAAGCACTCCACCGGCCGAGTCATCAGTCTGGAATTACTCCCTATTTCCTAGAGCCAGGTTTCTTGATCAGGGCACCTACTGACATTCTGGGTCACAGAGTTCTTCACTTGGTGGCCATGGAATATAGGATTTTATCAGCAGCCTCTTTGGTCTTTACTCCCTAGCTAATAATAGCTAAGCCTTCTCACTAAATTAAGACAACTAAAAATCTTCCCAGAAATTGCCAAATGCTTTCTGGGATTTGGGGAGAGAGATGGAAGGGATTAAGAACCATTGACCTAAAGGGTAATTTCTATTTCCTTTGTCTGGCATTGAAATTCCTTAATGATTTGTCCTCAATGTTTTTTAAACATTCCCCTCGACCCTGCAATCTGTTTTAAGATGCCTGATCTGCTTACTATTCCCCCTAAAAGTTTTGGTCTTTTTGAAGTTCATGTCTTTGTAAATATCTACTTCCTCCCTTATGGACTAACATGTTTTTCTTCTAGCTGAGTACTATCAACTCTTATAAACCCAATAAAATGCTTCGTATCTCATACAATTCTAACATTAAGTCATAGAAATTGGATGATGCTAATCTAGTTTTTATTTTGCAGCTGTGAACAGTGAGACAAGAGTGGGCATTGTTTACTAAGGTCGTGGGGATTCATTTTGAGAGCAGGTAGCAGAACCCAGAACCTTAGCTCAGAACCTACTGTGCTTTCCATCCCACCTACTTTCCAGATGTCTCTGGTTCCATTTTACTTTCATCCTGTGCTGAAATGCATACAAATTTTCTTATTGTTCATTTTATTGATTAGAGTCCTTCCACATGATAACATAAATATGTCACTTAATGTGTATGTGAGGTACGAGGTCACTTATAAAGGCAGAAAAGAAAAAAATAAGTTAACTTTATAGATTTATCATGATTTAGTAATAGGAATGTTTTATTTATGGAGAAGAAATTTTTTAAAGAATTATTATATTTACCTTTATTAATTTATTTTAATTTTATCAGAGGGATTCAGAGTGAGGGAGAGAGAGAAAATGAGACAGCAAGCCACCAGGTCTGGGACTTGAACTGCAGACAGCCATGTGGGAGTCCAGTTCCCTTAACCACCATGCCACCTACTGGTCCCCAGAGGAGAAATTTTTTTAACTCAATATATTATTTAGGGAAAGTCGTGCTATTTAAAAAGTTTATTTATTTCTTCTGTAGGAAAGAAAGACACAGAGAAAATTAGAGAGTGTGAGAGAGAAAGAGACAGAGAGAGAGGGAGATACTCCCTAAAGGGACCCCAGGCTACAATGCACTTCCAGTCTCAGCCAGTCTGGATCATAGGTATGTGTTAGGCATGTGCAAAGCACATCAGAGAGGTTTTCAGACATGAATCGAAGACCTGTCTTATGTGGGTTTTGTTGGATGATCACCGTACCACCATCTGGTCTAAAAAATATTTTACTTCAGAATCTTCCAATAAAAATATGAGACATAGTAAATGTAATAGTTTCTAGTAGTCACCTTAAAGAAGTAAAAAGAAGTAGATGTCTTAAATTTTAGTAGTGCATTTTATTTAGTCCATTTTATCTAAAATGTTACCATGTTCACACATAATCATTATAACAATTATTAGTGAGGAATTTTTTGGTTGTTGTCTATATCAAGTCTTTGAAATCTGGTGTGTATTTCATACCTTCCTGGACCTCAGTACAGAGTAGCCACATCAGTGCTTGGTATGCTAGTGGCTGGCCTATTTTACA
>NW_006160040.1:8660450-8665017 GCF_000334495.1 Tupaia belangeri chinensis | reverse complement strand
CTGTATCGTCGGTTGGTGTACAGGTGGCTGCCATATTTGACAGTGTGGCCGTACATGCATTTCTCCAACTCATAGATACTACTGTGTTGAAACGATTTGCTCATCAGAACCAAACACAGTCTCCTCCCCATCTCTCCAACTGGATTAATCTGCTTTTCCTGGCTTGCCATCTGGATTAGTGCTAGTAGAATCCACCTGAGCCAGAGGTCTTTGCAGCAAACTGGCTGCCCTTCTAAGTTTTTATTTATTTATTTTTTTAATATACCTCAGTTGGTAGATCTCCAAGTGCTGTCAATTTTGACATAAAAGGTTTTCCCAAATCTCTCACTTTTTTATAAGCACATGGTTAGCATCCCACTTCAGCTTGCAAAGGGTTTCCTATCCCATTTTGCTGTCTTCAACCTCTCACCCCGTCTACGTATTCTCTACACTGTTGTCCATGCGGTACGTGAGCATAGATCTGACTGAGCCATGCCTCAGGTCTTCCGTGGAGTTCAGATTCCAGTTCTAACCCCAGTGCCCCATGGTTGATGACACTACCAAGTGTTGTGCCACCCACCCCTCTTCTCAGCTCCCCCACGTAGTCCTCATTTCCAGCGTTGCAGGTCCTTTCTCATTCGCTGAAGCCTTGAGGTACTTTCTTCACTTTCGCTTCAGGCCTTGTCCCTCTGTTTTGTATGCCCTTTACCCTCTTCATACTTTCTTTGTCTGTTGAAATCTTACCATATATATATTTTTTTTTTTGAGAGGCTTTCGCTATAGGGCGCGTGCGCTCGCCAGACAGACAGAGACATAGAGACAGTTTCTTTGTTTGTTGAAATATTACTATTTTTTTTTTTTTGAGAGGCTTTCGCTATAGGGCGCGTGCGCTCGCCAGACAGACAGAGACATAGAGACAGAAAGCGAGAAATCACCCCCCAGGGGGGATGGTCACGCCGCAATCCCTTCTCCTCCATTCTCCTCTCGGGATCTTGGGCACGCACGCACACGCGCCCGGCGTGAGATTTAAGCCACCGGGTCCGAGACGCGAACCGCGGTCGACTACATGGGAGTCCAGCGACGCAGCCATGACGCTAACTGCTGGTTCCCTATATTTTTATAACTCAAGTCAACTTGAAACCACCCTATGAGGCTCCTGAGGATTGTCTTCCCTCCCTCTCTTTCATCTCCTGAGGCCTTCATGTGCTTCAGTGTGTGTTTAAGTCCGTGTGTGTTTTGAAAAGCATTGGTATCCAACTCCTAATACTGGGATCCTTTCTGCACCCCTTTATCCTGCTCTTTTAACACTAGCATGACAAATTAATCCTCTTCCTAAATGAACGGAGATGGACTTGTTATATTCTTTAGGGGACAATTGTCCCTCAACAATAAAAAGATCACAAAATTGCCTTAGTACATGCCACCACACACAAAAGCTTGTTTATTTCTTCTTTATATAAGTAGGAGAGAAGATGATATTATAGATGTTTGTTTTTCCAATAAGCTATTAAACCCTAAGAGTGCAGATTTTTATGTTTTATTCATTTGCATAACTCAGGATCCAGAAGTCAGAAGTGAGACAGGCCTTTAATAGGAACTGCACTAATGTTTCCTTTTTAGTAGAAATAGTGATTTCTATTCTTCCCTGTGAGATTCAAAATGGGTCATGGTTTGCGGATTTCGCCTTCATTTGTGAATCTGCAATATACCTTTTATCCCCAGAGTTGGGAGTTCCTTGTGCACACCTGCTCTTCATGAGGGCAGGCAGAGGACTGGACATGCACACGCACATTCGCACAGGCTCAGCCAAAAGCAGCGTATTAAAAACTAAACTCAGGTTAATCGATTTTTACACAAATTTGGTTAGAGAAAACCTACTAAGCAGCTCAATACCCTGTTTTAGATAATATCATGGGCACATTTTTAAATAAAATCTTTTGTACAAAGTTATTGATAAATAAAAAAAATGGACTCTATGGGTTTTGCTTTTTCTACTTTTCCAGGCTTGAATAATGGTGCTGAGCAATGGACAGTGAAATAATCAAAAGCCAAGTTAAAAAAAAAAAAATGGAGATGAAGTCATTGAAAAATGTCACAAATAACCAGAAATCATTATTTCATTTATGAAAGTTTAGTCATTCTGCATTCCAGTAGCAGTGATAGTTTTATTGTTTAATTAAAGTTAATACCATTTTTATATATTAATAATGGTGCTGAGCAATGGACAGTGAAATAATCAAAAGCCAAGTTAAAAAAAAAAAATGGAGATGAAGGTCATTGAAAAATGTCACAAATAACCAGAAATCATTATTTCATTTATGAAAGTTTAGTCATTCTGCATTCCAGTAGCAGTGATAGTTTTATTGTTTAATTAAAGTTAATACCATTTTTATATATTGGGACTGGGAGCTGGCAGCATCAGGGAGTATATCTTTAAGGAGAATTAGGATGAAGGGAGTTGCAACTTGCTGCCAGGTAGTTTGGCAATGAGATAGGTTGAGGACATTTAGTTGATTCCACCAACTAGAGTGAAAACAAAATACAAAGGCAAAATTGTCATCTATAAAGGATATTTTCATTCTTTAAACACATTCCTGTGGTTAAGGCTAAACTGAGACATCCAAGGCTTTTCTAAAATAGAAATTCTTAATAACATCTGAGCAGCTGGTAGAGTAGATATCAATGCATGATCCTCAGGGTCTCATGTCATTTTAAAAGCTAAATCTAAAATAAGTTATTTTAATGAAAAATAGGATTTAATAGGCAATTAGTAATGATCTTTATACTCTGCAAAAGTTTACATTCTTGTCCCAACTATTTTTTAATAAATATCAATCTTTTATGCTTGAAATTAGTAAAAGTCAGAAATAGATTTGTAAACATTGCCTCAGTTTAGATACTGGATTCTCTTTTGATGTTATTGTTTTCAAGATTCTTTTCTCTTGTGCACACCTACGACCCAGACATAACATCGTATTTGACCCAATTTAAGACTCAGTCCTTTCAAAAGATTCAAGGGATGTTGTTTCTTATCCACATTCTATAAAGTCTGCTTCATGTAAACAGTAATTGCTCCTGTATGGCACCAATTCTGTATAATTTGAGTTACTTTCTTTTAGGTAGAGAACAAAGACACACATAAACATACAAAACACAATCTGGGTAGGGTTACTCAGTTCAAGGACTTTTCTTTATCAGGCCTGAAAGGGGGGGATATGTTATTCGATTCCTTGGTTAGTTTGTTTTTCTTTCAGACATTGTGAAGAGTAAAAAGCATTAGGGAGGGAAGGAGGATGGCACTGCTAGTGAATTCATGTGTTGTGTTAGGCTTTGTGCCCGGTTCTTTACATGAATTATTTCAATTTATAAAAATTTTGAGTTAAGTATTTTTAGTCCCCAACCCTCCAATTGTCAAAGATGAAAAAAGTAAGACTTGGGAAGGTTAAGCCATTTGTCTGAGTTAACACATCTTAGAGCTGGATTTTTCCTGTGATAACATATAACCTCCTATTATGTCAAGGTTGAATCACACGATGAAATAAATTATGAGCAGTTCAATAACAGTTAATTTAAGCAAACTTAAGTAGACACACACAGCATGTACTGGACTGGCTTGTATCAGCTTATCACAGCTGATAGTTAAATTTTCTAGTGCCAAGTGTTACATATACACATTAGTAAAAATTAAATTTCATAAACTTAAAATGTAACAAATTATGTGAAAAAAAAATTGAAAAGGCATTGCATCCTAATTATTTTTCTACATTACCTTCATGCCCATTGGGTTATTTATGTCTGTTGCATCAAGAGACATATATGTGCAAATACTGTAAAATGACATGTGGCTACATCTGACTTCTCAACTCCATATGCAATGACATTACAGCGACAGCTTGAAATTGACCTCTCCACCCCAGAACAAATTGCTAATATTGTCTAGCACACCACTGTTCACAGCTCTTGCAAAGAAGACGCATGCTTTGATTTCTTTATGCTTTCTATTACTGTGAATTCATGAACATTTGACACATATTTACCCAGCAATCACTGTGTCAGATGTTACTGTATACACATTCACAAGAATTATTTCATTTATTTAACACTTTTTTTTTTTAAAGGTTTTGGCTATAGAGTTTATGCACTTGAGAGAGAGAGAGAGAAGAGAAAGAGAGAAAGAGATAGAGAGAGAGAGAGAGGAAGCGAGAAATCACCCCCAGAGGAGATGGCCATGCCACAATCCCTTCTTCATTCTCCTGGGATTTTGTGCACATGTACACACACACCTGGTGTGATTTTCAAGCCATCAGGTCCAGGACTCAAACCATGGTCAGCCATGTGGGAGTCTAGCATCTTAACCATTATGCCACCTGCTGGCCCCTTATTTATAACTATTCAAATAGCTCTAAGCAGGCTAACCTGGGTAAGAGAGTTGGATTTCTTAAACCTGCCCCCTGGTTTGAGTCCCAAACTGGCATGTTGAGAAAGGTGCAAGGTGTGTGTGCTTGCATGCTCTAAATCACAACATGATGGAGAAATGGAGGAGAAAAGATTGTGGTGGTGACCATGCCTCATGGGGTACTTTCTTCCT
>NW_006160040.1:8643098-8660419 GCF_000334495.1 Tupaia belangeri chinensis | reverse complement strand
CTTTCCCTCTGTCTCCCTGTCTCTCTCTGTCAAGCATGTGTGCCCTCTGGTAAATTAAAAATAAAATAGCTGTAAGATAGGTATCATGATTTTCATTTCATAGCTAAAAATCCAAGATTTAAAATAAGTATAGTAACTTTCATAAGGTCACACAGATAAGTAGTGGAGCATGAGGTTGACTGTATTGCACAAATATACTTCACAGCACCACAGGTGCGATGACTTATTTCAGGGGCAATCCAAGACGGGTTATTGTCAAGAAAAACATTTTATTGAAACTCTACTGCTTCTTTGTCTATTTTACTACTACTGCATTAATTTGAATAAATAATCAACACACCAATTTAAATGGAACATGACAGTCTGTAATGTTGAATAGAAAAATGGAAGTAGAGAAAAATGAAGAGGAGCTAGGGGGAAAAAGAACAAAACAAGCGTCGGTACAGGCTAGCTGCCTCATGCAGGGAAAATAGTAACATGTCCTTGCACTACAGTCTGGGTGATCCAGCCACACCATTCATTCTGAGCACAGTTTTCTGATTTAGAAATATATTGGATTGTTGGAAAAGTCATGACTCATTTTTCTTTCTTTCTTTTTTTTTTTTTTGGAGAGATTTTTGGTATAGGGAGCATGCGCGTTCCCCAGAGAGACAGAGAGAGACAGAGAGATAGAAAGTGAGAAATCACCATCCAGGGGGGGTGGCCATGCCAAATCCCTTCTCCTCCATTCTCCTTTTGGGATCTTGGACATGTACACATATGCACCCGGTGTGAGTTTAAGCTCCCGAGTCCGGGACTCGAACCACAGTCGGCTACATGGGAGTTCAGCAGCATAGTCATTATGCTAACTGCTGGTCCCATGACTCATTTTTTACATAGGAAACCAGAAAAAAAAGTCATGACTTTTCCAACCACCCAATACTAAGGCCAAGAAGAGCTGATAGCACCTGTTCTTGAGTTGCTTATGCTATGGGAGGCTTATCTGATAACTCTGCAATATAGATAGTCAAGATCTCTCAAAGATGCAATTTTAGAGGGGCTTAAATGGAGAATCTTGGTTTTTTCAGGTGAATTTAAAGGTCTTTAATGCCAACCCCAGAATATCAGTGATTTAATACCCCACCACTACATGAGCAAGGTTTCCTTCTGTGCACATAATAATGTGAGGCCTTAGTGGCCCTCTAATGATGTGTCAGGAATCCAGCTTCTTCCATTTTCATTTTGCAATGACTCCTTTGCAGGGTTTTTCACTTCCAGTCAAGGAGTCAGTGGAGAATTTGCATCTATCTTCAGCTGCCTTGGATCAGACTTCCATTCACATTCTTATCCAAGATCCTTCAGCCACAGGACCACAACCTAACTGCAAGGGAGGCTGGGGAGTTTGGAGGAATGCACTAGTAGTTGGTGCCAAGGACGGTCTCCTCCACATTCCCTGTAGGGTATAAAGCTTTCTTTTATTCTACTCCTTCTTGCTCTGCTCCCTAGTCAAAGTAGATTTCTGTCTGTCAAACACAGCAGAAGAAATGAAGCGTGACTCATTAAGAATATATCTATTCTTTTTCCTAATGGCAAGATTTAGACAATACAATTGAAGTTAAGTTGCAGGGAATAGTCAGTATAGTTGAGTTGCTTCATTTGCAGAGTGTTCTCTAAAAAAATAAAAGACTGTCAGATTTCTCATTATGTTCACTCCTTGGTATGTGAATTGGGGAAACTTAGAAGTATATTAGAGAAATTTATCCTGTCATTTTTATATTTTAGCCAACAAACTCTGTTCCTAAAACTTAACTTCCTTCTTTGTGTATTTTATGTAAATTTATTTCTTTTTAAATTGTCAGCATTAAAAGTATCTTATTAGAGGATTTGCTATTCACTCATGTTAGTGAGCTCTTGGACATTGCCTTTTTGAAACTCCCATGGTTCAGTGTTAAAATTGACCTTATAAATTAATGTGCAATCTTCAACAGCAACTCCTACAGGAGAGCTAAATAATCATTAAGTACTAATACAGAGTTTATGCAACCCATATTTAATCTCTCTGAAATCTCACACCCAACACATTTAAAAGATAGAGAACAGTTTGCTACAAACTAAGAGGGTTTCTGGAACATAATATGAAGAGTCTTTTAGAAGTTCATGGGAAGTACGTACTGTCAAAAAACTGTTACTGTCCCAAAGTGAGTAGGGTCTGGGAACAATTGTCTTTACCAGAAAAGCCAAACTAGGACTCATGAGGTTTGTCCAGAGGAAGGGTTTAATATGGGCAATGTCATCAGGGAGAGAGTTAGGAGTCAGATTTTCTCAAAAAGACTTCTTTCCAAATGTATTCTGTCCCCCCACTCTCCCCCCCCAAAAAATTGTAGGAATCAGTACATTTAGTGAGTTTTATTAAGACAAAACTACTGAAACAAATGTAATGTATCAAATGTATTGTGTCCCCCAACTCCCCCCCCAAAAAAAAATTGTAGGAATCAGTACATTTAGTGAGTTTTATTAAGACAAAACTACTGAAACAAATGTAATGTATCCCAGGCAGCGCATTTTTTTATTTTTATTTTTTATTGCCAGAGGGCACATGCTCTGGCCAGAGACTAAGAGGGTCACACTGCAATCCCTTCTACTTTACCTCTTCATTCTGTTCGGGATTTGGGGCATGCATGCATACATGCCTGACATACTTTTTTAAGCTGCTGGAACTGGACTCAATTCCAGTAGCCTATGTGGGATCTGGCTCCCTCAACCACCACACTAATGGACCGGGCCTCAGGGATGGACTTTATGAAGAAATATTTCCCTTCCTAGTCTTCAATTAAGCCCACATATGCAATCGCAAAATTGAAACTTGCATCTCTAATTGGTCAACTAAAGCAGCAGTCCCATTGATCCGTTACAAAAACTGGCACTGTTCTCACTGGTTGCTCTGCTGCTGCCAGCATTTACATTCCTTCCCTGCAGTGGCGGTCAACTTTAGACAACTCAGACTTCCTAGTGCATGAACCCTTCAAGCAGAAGCCGACCGTCAGCACTAGGTCTCTGCCACTAGGCCAGTTCTGGCCAGTTACAAAACTATGGATTCCATTTTTTTTTTCTTTTTGCACCAAAATAAACTTGTACTTTAATTTTATTCTAGCATAAACTTTTGAATCTCCTTGAACTTTCAAGGCTAAACATTCCTAGGCAATAGCAATGAGTTAGTCACCTTCTGTGTATTCCTAATTGAAATACAAATTTGCTTCTTTTTTTTATTTAGAGGTTTTTGCTATAGGGCATGTGTGCTTGCCAGAAAGACAGAGAGAGACAGAAAGCGAGAAATCACTCCCCAGGGGGGATAGCCACGCTGCAATCCCTTCTCCTCCATTCTCCTCTCGGGATCTTGGGCACATACATGTGTCCGGAGTGAGTTTAAGCCACCAGGTGTGGGACTCGAACTGCAGTCAGTCACATGGGAGTTCAATGACATAGCCATTATGCTAACTTCTGGCCCCCAAATTTGGTTCTTTCTAATTGACTTTGTGTTTTTATCTTAGGTTCTGCTCTCTGTTCTATGCATGAGAAAGAAACACTACAAAGTATAGTAGTATAACAAGGATATATAATAGGAAGAAACACGGAAATTTCCACTAAATGCATTCTTAATAAATATGTCTGGGGGAATGGTGGTTTCCTCTCAGGAGAGAAGATTCCCCTCAGTACTCGCAGCGAAGGAAGCATGTAGTTTTACAATCAGATCTTTATACCAAAACTATTTTTCAGTTGACTTTAATTATTTCCCACCACTTACCCCAATTTGGCTTTCAAACTAGTAATTTATTTTTTCTTTCTTGCTTGCTATTCTCTTTCCATTGGTCAACTAAAGCAGCAGTCCCATTGATCCGTTACAAAAACTGGCACTGTTCTCACTGGTTGCTCTGCTGCTGCCAGCATTTACATTCCTTCCCTGCAGTGGCGGTCAACTTTAGACAACTCAGACTTCCTAGTGCATGAACCCTTCAAGCAGAAGCCGACCGTCAGCACTAGGTCTCTGCCACTAGGCCAGTTCTGGCCAGTTACAAAACTATGGATTCCATTTTTTTTTTCTTTTTGCACCAAAATAAACTTGTACTTTAATTTTATTCTAGCATAAACTTTTGAATCTCCTTGAACTTTCAAGGCTAAACATTCCTAGGCAATAGCAATGAGTTAGTCACCTTCTGTGTATTCCTAATTGAAATACAAATTTGCTTCTTTTTTTTATTTAGAGGTTTTTGCTATAGGGCATGTGTGCTTGCCAGAAAGACAGAGAGAGACAGAAAGCGAGAAATCACTCCCCAGGGGGGATAGCCACGCTGCAATCCCTTCTCCTCCATTCTCCTCTCGGGATCTTGGGCACATACATGTGTCCGGAGTGAGTTTAAGCCACCAGGTGTGGGACTCGAACTGCATTCGGCCACATGGGAGTTCAATGACATAGCCATTATGCTAACTTCTGGCCCCCAAATTTGGTTCTTTCTAATTGACTTTGTGTTTTTATCTTAGGTTCTGCTCTCTGTTCTATGCATGAGAAAGAAACACTACAAAGTATAGTAGTATAACAAGGATATATAATAGGAAGAAACACGGAAATTTCCACTAAATGCATTCTTAATAAATATGTCTGGGGGAATGGTGGTTTCCTCTCAGGAGAGAAGATTCCCCTCAGTACTCGCAGCGAAGGAAGCATGTAGTTTTACAATCAGATCTTTATACCAAAACTATTTTTCAGTTGACTTTAATTATTTCCCACCACTTACCCCAATTTGGCTTTCAAACTAGTAATTTATTTTTTCTTTCTTGCTTGCTATTCTCTTTCCCCCTTTTTTTTTTTTCCTACTTCTTCATTGTCCCCACCCCTTACCCCCTTTGGCACAGCAATGAAAACAAATAACAGAGAAAATTTGACCTGGCAACTAAAGCTCTTATCCTCTAAACTTTATTATTATTTTTTTTAATGCCAGAGAGTGCCAGTGTACACCAGAGAGATAGATAAAGAAAGAGAGGGAGGGAGGAAGTAGTGTCCAGTGAGGACTGGTCACACCGCAGTCCCCTTTCCTCCATTCCTCCTTTCTGTCAGGATCCTGGGCACGCATGCACATATGCACACTGATTTTCGAGTCTCTGGGGTCGAGATTTGGACTGCAGTTGGTCATGTGGGATCTGGCTCTGTGCATATAATACTTAACCAGTTGTGCTATGGGCTAGCCCTACCAGCCAAGCTTCTCAACACTTTCCTTTTGATGGTAGCTGGTATATTTCAGTTTTCTTATACAATGCTCTAATCAGGTGAGCTAAAAGGGGAAGTTACTGGTGTGGCATTTAAGAGTTATGACATTGGCAAGATTTTTTTAAAAAATGGGTTTTGCTTTTATAATAACTACTTGTTTTAGTGAAAATTTGCATTACTCTAAAATATTCTGGGTTTGGATTGAACTTAAGATTTTGTCATTTTATTAGCCTTCTCTGGCACTGCTCTGTAGAGACTCACTGACTTATTCTTTTCCCTCAGCAAACAGGTGGCACCAAATACAGAGATGAAATGTAGTATGAACTCACAAGGAAATCTAATTCACTTCCAAACAGTGAAAAGGAAAGAAAGTGAGATTTTATTGAGTGGCTTATGATCCCAGACTGAAAATGAAGGCCACCCAGAGGGAAACAAAGTTGAGTCCTGAAAATAAAAAGATGGTGAAATCATCACAAGGTGCTGGTGGGTCATACAGACAGCACAGGGAGATAGCAAGAGAGATCTAGTCCTGATGACTTCATTCGTGACTTCGGATTTAGCCACTTCGGATGTACCCCCTTGCATGTTTCAGATATTGTGAGCTCGAATTTCTCTTTTGTTTGTAAGTCAATTTGCTTTCAAATGAAATATTTCCAGATGACACTCTCTCTCAGGAAAGGTTGTATTTTAATTGTTTACATCTTTCTGACTCCCTAGGACTAAGAGCCTTGTTAAGTGATACCATCTCAACTTTGTTCTCTTGCAATGCAAATTCTTACTTCTTCCATTTTGACTGAGTGCAAGGACAAAGGCAGGTGGGGATGAAGGGCACAGCCTCTGGGCTGGACTGGCTATCTGCCCAATCAGTTTGTTTACTTCTCTGTCATCGTGACCACCCGTCTTCCTGTCATCTCATTCATAAGATTGTTTTGAAAATTAAACCAGGTTTACATTTGTAATATGTAAAATGTTAAAAATAGCAGGACATTAGGGCCAGCACTTGGCATGGTGGTTAAGGCTCTGGACTCCTATGTAGCCAACTGTAGTTCAAGCCTGGACCTGGTGACTTGAAACTCATGTTGGGCATGTGTGTGTGTGCATGCCCAAAATCCTGAGAGGAGAATGAAGGAGAAGGGATTACAGTATGACCATCCCTGGGGGGTGATTTCTTGCTTTTTGTTTCTTTGTCTCTCCAGCAAGCACATGCATCCTAGCAAAAATCTTTCTCAAAAAAAAAAAAGAAAGAAAGAAAGAAAAATAGACAGATTCTAAGACATTTAGCTCTCTTTATAAAATTATTATTATTGATATTATATTTGATATATACAGCTTGGTGCTCAGTGATATTGGTAGGAAACGGTAGGAGAATAGGCACTTCACAACAGGGAATTGTCAGTATGACTTGTAAATATACACACATTCAACGAGTCATAGTAATAGGGTATTTTAAAGGTATTTAGGACACATTTATTATTATTATTAATGTCAAAAGGTATATGCTCTCACTAGAGACTGGGAAGAAAGGAAAAACAAGCACCCCTAAATAGAGTTTGGTTGTCCTACAACCCTTTCTTCTCTTTCTCTATCTTGTTCAGATTTGGGGCATGCGCACACACACACACACACATGCACACACACATACCCCGCCAGGGTGTTTTTCAAGCTGCCAGGGCTGAGATTTGAACTGGAGTCTGCAATGTAACATCTAGCTCTCTTTTTGTAAATTTTCAAATTTATTATTATTATTATTTTATACATTTGATTCCAATACATCATTTGGCTTGCAAAGAGAATTTACTCAACATGAAATACAACTCAGACCAGTCCAGTTGAGATTGCAATACACAATATCATTAACAGGTCATAAACCACTCCTGTATCCAACAAATGTCTTGCCTCTCTATTTCCCCCCTAGTTTCCTTTCCTGTACTTTTTCCCTCTCCCACCCTTCTTTCACAGTCTCCAGTGTCCATAACTATTTTCTATGCTTTTTTGTCCTCCAATCTTTCAGTCTCTACCCATAGGACAGAAGAATTTTCAGTCAGAAAAACGTTTGCACATCAATGTTTATTGCAGCATTATTTACAATTGCCAAGACATAGAACCAATTTAAATGTCCACCAACAGATCAATGTATTGAAAAAGTGATGTACGTATATTTGTATATTCTATGGAATATTATCCAGGTGTATAGCTCTCCTATATATACATTTTTTTTTGAGAGGTTTTTGCTATAGGGCACGTGCACTCACCAGACAGGCAGAGAGACATAGAGACAGAAAGTGAGAAATCACCCCCTAGAGGGTATGGCCATGTCGCAATCCCTTCTCCTCCATTCTCCTCTCGGGATCTTGGGCACGCATGCACAGGCGCCCGGTGTGAGTTTTAAGCCACCGGGTCTGGGACGCGAACCGTGGTCGACTACGTGGGAGTCCAGAGACATAGCCATTATCCTAACTGCTGGTCCCTATAGCTCTCTTAACTACCAGGTTACAGGACCAGGTGCTTTTTTTTTTTTTTTTTTTTAAATAGACTCTTCCAAATATTGATATATTTATACAGGAGGTATGTAAGTAAAAGAATAAAAGAAAAACAATAAGGTTTGCCATTTTAAAAATAATCCTATGCTTTTATTTTCCTTATTTTACATAAATAGTAGCACATGATATCTATTCTATAACTTTCATTTTTTTCACTTAATATCCATAAATAGCACAAGGTGCTTAATTTTTATTTACAGTTACATTGCATTTAACTGATTAGAAGCAACTTCATCTGTGTAACCTGCATGCTATGGATAACCATTTGGGTTGTAGCTGAACTTAGGCTGTTAAAGACCATGCTATAATGAATGGCCTTCTACGCAAATGACTTGCACATACACAAATATAGCTCTTGAAAATGATATTGCTGTGTATAAGAGTACACGTGTTTGTAAAATAGGTAATTATTGCTTTCTTGTCTTCCAGAGGGCATCTCACCAATAATGTATGAGAATGCTTATTTGCTAGTAGCATCTCCAAATGTGCTAATGAAAATTTGAAAATGCTTTCCATTTGATACATAAAAAATGGTACCATGCTGTAGATTTAATCTTTGTTTCTCTTACCGCAAGTGAAGTTGAGCATCTTTTCCAAAATTTTTAACATTTGTGTTAGTTTTTGTATTATAGTTCTTCACTGTACATCTTTATAGCATACAAAATGAATTTTCACAACATGAACACATTGCATATTTTTCCAGTCAAAGACATTACTGAACTCATTAACTTATTATTATCAACATATTAATAGACATTTTTGTGTCTGTTAAATGTTTTGCTTTTCGTTTCCCTTGATTCCCTCCCTTCTACCCCTGTTGCTCACCTTCCTTCCACAGTCTTTTGTATCTATATTTACTCTTCATGCTTTTATACCTTCTAGTCTTTCAGTTTCTGTCACAGAGTACAGACATTTGGCATATCAGTATATTAAGAGGGGACATACAATGCCTCTCTTTCATAGTCTGGCTTGTTTCACTCAGCATTGAATCTTCTATATTTGTTCATTTTATATCAAGTGCCAGGGTCTCATTGTTTTTTATGGTGGAGTAGTATCCAAAGTTGAGCATCTTCTCCTATGTTTAAGAATCATTATATTTTATTTTCTGTGAACTCTACCCTGATTATTTTCTCCTGAGGTATTGATCTTTTCCTTTTCAGGAGTTCTTTATAAATTTGAAAGATTCAATATAAAAGGATTTCCCCAGGTTTTCTTCTGGCGTGCTTGTAGTTTGTTTGATGTTTCTCATATTCAGACTCTGATGTATGAGGAATTGAACCAGATATGTAGTGGGAAGGTCAGATCCTTTCCAAATCATTTATTGAATGATCACATTTACTTTTTATCTTTTAAAATAATTACTTATTTTATTTTATTTATTGTTATTATTATTATTTCTTTTTTTAAATTTGTGGGACCAGCAGATGGCATAATGGTTATGTTGCTAGATTCCCATGTAGTTGACTGTGGTTCGAGTTCCAGATCCGGCAGCATAAACTCATGCCAGGTGTATGTGCTACATGCCCGAAATCACAAGAGGAGAATGGGGAAGGGATTACGGTGTGGCTATAGCTATCCTCCAGGGGGTAGGGATGATGTCTTGTTTTCTGTTTCTCTGTCTCTCCAGTGAGCATACTCACCCTACAGCAAAAGTCTCTCCAAAAAAAAAAAAAAATTGCTAAAGGGCATGTGTGCTTTCCAGGGAGATAGAGAGATAGAGAGAGAACATGAGAAAGCAAGACACTAGGTCTGGAACTTGAACCATGGACAGCCATGTGGGAGTCCCATGCCTCAATACCATGCTACCTGTTGGCCCCTGAATAACTATGTTTATTCTATAATAAATTACCATCGTATTTGGGTCTATTTCCAAGACTGCTGGTCCCTATAGCTCTCTTAACTACCAGGTTACAGGACCAGGTGCTTTTTTTTTTTTTTTTTTTTTAAATAGACTCTTCCAAATATTGATATATTTATACAGGAGGTATGTAAGTAAAAGAATAAAAGAAAAACAATAAGGTTTGCCATTTTAAAAATAATCCTATGCTTTTATTTTCCTTATTTTACATAAATAGTAGCACATGATATCTATTCTATAACTTTCATTTTTTTCACTTAATATCCATAAATAGCACAAGGTGCTTAATTTTTATTTACAGTTACATTGCATTTAACTGATTAGAAGCAACTTCATCTGTGTAACCTGCATGCTATGGATAACCATTTGGGTTGTAGCTGAACTTAGGCTGTTAAAGACCATGCTATAATGAATGGCCTTCTACGCAAATGACTTGCACATACACAAATATAGCTCTTGAAAATGATATTGCTGTGTATAAGAGTACACGTGTTTGTAAAATAGGTAATTATTGCTTTCTTGTCTTCCAGAGGGCATCTCACCAATAATGTATGAGAATGCTTATTTGCTAGTAGCATCTCCAAATGTGCTAATGAAAATTTGAAAATGCTTTCCATTTGATACATAAAAAATGGTACCATGCTGTAGATTTAATCTTTGTTTCTCTTACCGCAAGTGAAGTTGAGCATCTTTTCCAAAATTTTTAACATTTGTGTTAGTTTTTGTATTATAGTTCTTCACTGTACATCTTTATAGCATACAAAATGAATTTTCACAACATGAACACATTGCATATTTTTCCAGTCAAAGACATTACTGAACTCATTAACTTATTATTATCAACATATTAATAGACATTTTTGTGTCTGTTAAATGTTTTGCTTTTCGTTTCCCTTGATTCCCTCCCTTCTACCCCTGTTGCTCACCTTCCTTCCACAGTCTTTTGTATCTATATTTACTCTTCATGCTTTTATACCTTCTAGTCTTTCAGTTTCTGTCACAGAGTACAGACATTTGGCATATCAGTATATTAAGAGGGGACATACAATGCCTCTCTTTCATAGTCTGGCTTGTTTCACTCAGCATTGAATCTTCTATATTTGTTCATTTTATATCAAGTGCCAGGGTCTCATTGTTTTTTATGGTGGAGTAGTATCCAAAGTTGAGCATCTTCTCCTATGTTTAAGAATCATTATATTTTATTTTCTGTGAACTCTACCCTGATTATTTTCTCCTGAGGTATTGATCTTTTCCTTTTCAGGAGTTCTTTATAAATTTGAAAGATTCAATATAAAAGGATTTCCCCAGGTTTTCTTCTGGCGTGCTTGTAGTTTGTTTGATGTTTCTCATATTCAGACTCTGATGTATGAGGAATTGAACCAGATATGTAGTGGGAAGGTCAGATCCTTTCCAAATCATTTATTGAATGATCACATTTACTTTTTATCTTTTAAAATAATTACTTATTTTATTTTATTTATTGTTATTATTATTATTTCTTTTTTTAAATTTGTGGGACCAGCAGATGGCATAATGGTTATGTTGCTAGATTCCCATGTAGTTGACTGTGGTTCGAGTTCCAGATCCGGCAGCATAAACTCATGCCAGGTGTATGTGCTACATGCCCGAAATCACAAGAGGAGAATGGGGAAGGGATTACGGTGTGGCTATAGCTATCCTCCAGGGGGTAGGGATGATGTCTTGTTTTCTGTTTCTCTGTCTCTCCAGTGAGCATACTCACCCTACAGCAAAAGTCTCTCCAAAAAAAAAAAAAAATTGCTAAAGGGCATGTGTGCTTTCCAGGGAGATAGAGAGATAGAGAGAGAACATGAGAAAGCAAGACACTAGGTCTGGAACTTGAACCATGGACAGCCATGTGGGAGTCCCATGCCTCAATACCATGCTACCTGTTGGCCCCTGAATAACTATGTTTATTCTATAATAAATTACCATCGTATTTGGGTCTATTTCCAAGACTTGCTAGCTATTTTGCCTCACTCTTTTTTTTTCTTTTTTTTTTTCATGTGTAACTAAAATAAATGGGTTGTGTCTAATGGTAAAACTTAGCACTCTACCAGGAGATGAAGCAGCAGCAGTAGGATCAGGTAGTTGACTCCCCCACCACCACCCAAAAGCTTCACATGGCAAAGAGAATGTGAAAGGCAGCCATGCAATGGAAGAGAGCCACGGCCTCAGACAGGGCACAGTGGCACAGGAAAGAGATGTTACATGAAAGACAGGTTCCCAGCATAGCTGGTGATCAAGCTACCAAACACCCTTCTACTGCTGGTCCCTAAACCAGCTACACCAATTGCGGCAGCCCTGGCACCAATAAACTTGACTGTTGTATCAATGTCCCAGGAGATCCACTGTCCTGGAACTCCTGGAGTGGGGACGCTGCTATAGGAAGGAAGTGCCGATGAGTTCTCTGGCCTCTGCAGGGAAGAAGCAGACATGGGCATGATTGATTAGACACCAGGTACAACAGTGGCTCAGAGTTGGAGAATGAGTGGCGCCCTGGCAGTCTGCATCTTTTGTCAGTACTTCTATTGCCATGCCACCTCTGCTCAGCCCATAACACTGTCTGCACCTCATTATCTCTTTGTTCATGTGTCAGTAGGAAAGGGTTTCAAATATTCAAACTTTATTTAAATATTTAGTTGGTTTAGTACTTGATCAATTTTCTGTTTTAGAGCTTTTCTGACCACTTGGTGTAATTTTAATGTAAACTTTAAAATATTCTTGTCTATTCACAGCTTCTCCATAAAAATGTTGACATTGTTATTACAATCATATAGACTTGAGAAATGAACTTTAGGAGAATCACTATCATTAGGATGCAAGGGTGTTCTATCCAAGAACATAGTGTGTCTTTCTATTATCTTAAGTCTAGTTTAAAGATTTTTTTAAAAGACTGATTTTATTTAATTTTAATTTATAATTTTTATTTTTTAATTTGACCAGAGAGAGAGAGAGGAAAAGTGAGAAAGCAAGCCACCAGGTCTGGGACTCAAATTGCAGTCAGCCTTGTGAGTCCAGGAGTACCTTAGCCACCACACCACATGTTGATCCCAGAAGCCTTTTAAAGTTTTAAAATTTTGCTTCCTACAGGTGTTAAGCAATTCTTGTTACATTTATTCATGGATTTTTAAAATTTTGTGTTCCTTTTATAAATGAGAATAATGTCTTTTGGGGTTTTCCAAGCATGCAATAATTTTCCTACATGGAATTTGTTAAATTCTTTGTTGAACAAATTATTTCAGAAATCGTATACTTAAAAATTCTCTGTATTGATCAGTGCCTCTTGTTTGATAATAAATGATAACAAGGTTAAGAGGATGCTTGTCTCATTGCTAATCATTAGGAACTTATACAAAAATGAGCTGGTTAGCAGTTACTAAGAATATTTTGTGCCTAATGCTAGCCTGGAGTCTTTAAATTGGGTAATCCGGAAGAAAGATGGATTATAAAGAAGAAAGAGCAAGGGCAAGCTAGAACCAAAAGCATGTTCTGGAACTCACAGGAGGGACTGAAACACATGTCAGTCTTCAGGAGATGTTGGCATCTTTCACCTCAGATCTAAGCAGTCATTCGGTCCAGGAGCCAGGAAAGTGAAAGACAATGTAAGGGAAAGCAGAGCGGTTGCCACAAATGGCTAGTGTTCCTTGCTTTTGAGGTGAGCTAGTATATATGAAGGGGTTTGTGCTACAGAATGGTTAGTGTCTGCCCTAAAAATCATACGCAGGAATGTCTTTGTGGCCCACCTTAACTGGAAACCTATAAGGAAAGGAATTGTGAAACTCAGTTCAGTCTAGACAAGGTGATGCATTATGAAGCTACCACACTAATGTAGTGGGGTTTGCCCTAATATTTCTTCCACAAAGTATGGTACTTACTCATTACTTTTTTAAAAAGTTGTGTTTTTTGGTCACATGTCTCTTTAATATTTATTGAGATGATATGAGTCCCTGACCTGGAGGCTTAAAACTCACATTGGGCACATGTACATGCATGCCCAAGATACTGAGAGGAGAATGGAGAAGAAAGGATTGTGGTATGTCCATTCTCTCTGGGGAGGGGAGTGATTTCTCGCTTTTTGTCTCTCTTTCTCTCTCTGTCTCTCCGGCAAGCACACACTCCCTATAGCAAAAATCTCTTTTTAAAAAAGTGTCAACTTAAAGAAATAAGAGTTACTTTTTAAAATTGTACTTTGATAAGAAGACCAGAGCTAAAAAAGATTATTGGGGGGGGGGGGTTGTAGTGAGTGTGCGCAGACATGCACAAGAGTATGTATGTGATTATCACTAAGTGTGAGAAAGAATTCTTTTCCTCTTTTAAGAGATCACATAATTTTTCTGAGAGGCAGTCTTTAGCTCACATTAGACTATAGATGTCACTGATAAGCAGGGCCAACTTCATGGCATGAGACCTATGTAGTCACACTTGGTTTAATACTTGGCTGTCACTGTCTTACAATTCTTAATTTCTGAACAAAAGGTTCCACACTTTTATTTTGCAGTGGGACCCTCAAATTACATAGAATGTCCTGAGTTCACTCTCATATTTATAAGTGCCCAGAAGCTTGCCTAGCATAATTCAGTGCTCAATAAATATCGGCTACTGCACCTGTGCTTCCCTAAGATTATATTAATTGCAGGATATAGGACTGTTCTGAAATTTAGTTCATAGAAGGATTCTATGAGCTAACTTGATCTTGTTAACTTACAGCTTCTAGGCCCCATCCTCAAAGATTCCAAATTAAGTTGGTCTGATGTGAGGTCTAATGATGTTGTATTTTTAAATAAGTATCTTATGTGATACTGATGAGAAAAGTCTTTGAGTCACAGTTAAAGAAAAACACATGTAGAAACAACTATATTGTTTTAATCTTGGTAACCTCACCTCATAGTTTTCAACTACTTTTTACTACTGGGTTGAGGAAGGGGGCATATTCGTCTATTTTATTCTTACTTGTTCAAGATTCAGCATAGTAATTATTTCACTTTTTTTAAAAAAAAAGTAAAACTAGGATAACTGAAGGAAGTAGGGACACAATTAAGCTAAATTTTTCTTGACATTATGTCCCTACTTCCCTCAGTTATTCTTCCTCTCTGCTTCATCAACTAGTATATATCTCTTTTGTATGATCTTCCCAGAATTTGCTCTTTCTTCATTAATGATTGAAATCCTGGGTCTGTGTGCTATCTCTTCTTGGTCTCTTTGTCCCTATATTTCAAGTAGAACTGATTGTTCCTAATCAGAGTGGAAATGTGCCTCTTTTCCAGTCAATCAGAGCATCATATTCCCCAGGCTATGGCAGTTTGTTAAAAGATGGAGCAAATGACCTATAAAAGCAGTGTAATATGATAATATTTTACTGGAAATTTTTTAATAATATACTTTGGGTTAGCCTATATCTTGCTGGCTAAGGTAGCTGGATCTCACACGGTTGGGTACAGTTTGAGTCCTGGACTCAGTGGCTCAAGAAACATGGCAAGTGCTTATGTGTACGCCAAAAATCTTGAAAGGAGGGAGAAATAGAGAAGAGACTGCAGCCTGACCTTCTTCCATGGGAGATTCTTTCTCACTTTCTTTCTCTCCTTTTTCTCTGTTTCTCTCTGATGAGCTCATGTACCCGTCAGCAAAATGAAGAATAAAGAATAATATCTTTTTAGTTACATTGAAGATAACACTTGGAGAATATAGAAGCCATATTTTCTCCAATGGAGCCTGAAAATGAAGCCAACCAATCTCTGAAATCTCTGAAAGGGAGGGAGCCCAGAGATTAAGAGATCACGATCTTCTGATGTCATTTGAACCCCAAATACAGCTGTGACTAGCTCCGAACATAAACTTTTCAATAATAGAAGTACATAAATTTCCACTTTCCACGATCTCTTTTGGATTAAGTTTTCTGTTATTTGTAAACAAAAGAATCCTAACGTACATAGGATCCAATAACTAGCAGACATTAGTGCTTATTCTCTGAATTTAACTGCATTCCCTTCCTATCTCCATACCTATTTCATGTATACCACCCACAGGCCTTACTATTCTGTGAACAAATTTTAAGCAAAGAATGTGTTCTTTTAATTTTATAGCCCCAGAGATTGTTATCAAAATATAGTACAAGTACCAGATACACAAATAATGTTCGTTGAATTAAAGAAAAATAAGTGAAATGCTTATTTGCCCAGTGAGTTTGTGCAGCTTGGTGAATAAGTAAGACATCTGCTATTTTTATGACTTAGTGGTATTCTCATCTTTTGTTCTTGTATATGTTTACTTTTCAGTATCTTTTAGTAACAAAAGTTCCAGATTCTTTACCCGTTTATTTTTACTCTTAGGAGCTAGCCCCTTTCTCTTTGATTAGTGTCACACTGTCATCTGTATTAATACTTATTCAGTTTTTTTTGTCTTTGATTATATGATGTATTTTTTCTTTTTAAGTAGAAATTCAGGGTCATTCATTCTGTTTTTTTGTAAGAGTTCAACCCACAAAAGATTTTATACTGAATTTACTTCCTGACACCTGGTAATAGATACTTACTATCTGTTTTTTAGTGTGCATTCAAGACTGTTTCTCTACCAAACCCAGAGGACAACTGACTAAATTCCCTATGAATCTTTACAAAGAGTAGGGAACATAAGCAGACCATCTGCCATTCTACACTTATTTAATCATTGAAAATATATTAAATGGCCATCTTGTGTCTGATTCTGAGCTAGGGGCTCTAACGGATACAAAGATGAAAAACAAAGGGATCTGCACTTTGGAGGCTATGGTGGCAGAAGAGAAAGAAATAAATATAATGCAAGGTAAAGTGAAAAAATTGCTACTCAAGTGCATTAGAAAATAGTGAAAAGGAAGTGAGAGAGGAGTGATCACTTTTGACTTGGTTCCCAAAGGCTGATTCAATCTGGACTGTGAAATGGATGATACTTTAAAAGATAGTAGCATACTTGTTTTAGTCTGCTCTGTTGGTGATAACAAAGATACCTCTAAGAGAATAGAGGTTTATTTAGTTCATGGTTTTGGAGGTCCAAGGTCGAGGGGTTCTATCTGGTGAGGGTCTTCTTGCTGATAGAGGACATCACATGGTGAGTAAGCTTGAGCAGAGGAAGTACGTCTGTGTTGCTGGTCTCATTTCCTCTCCCAATAAACCTACCAGAAGTCAATCAGGGGGCACTACACTAGTCATATCCTAAAGGCTTCACCTTTAGTCACATGGTCAGATCACGTTTCTTCTTATTACCTTCACAATACATTCAAATTCCAACATATGAATTATTGAAAGACACATTCAAACGATATCAATAACCAATGAAGGGAATAGTAAGAGTAAAGGTATGGATGTCTCTGTTCTTAATTCACTGCTCCATTTTTGGTGATTGGTATAGTGATTAGAATAAAATTCATAGAGGGACATCATGGACAGTGAGGCCAGAACAGGTAGTATAATAGTTTTGTATTGCTGCTATAACAAATAACCACAAACTTTGTGGCAAAAAGCAGCACAAGTTTATCTTAATTGTATCTTACAATTCTGTAGATGAGAAGTCTTTCAGAGGTCTTACTTAGCTAAGGCACCAATAGGGCTATGCTTCTTCCTGAAAACTCTATAGGAGAACTCTTTTCCTTGCCTTTTCCAGTTTCCTGAAATCCCTTGCCTTTACCTCCAAA
>NW_006160040.1:8634272-8643080 GCF_000334495.1 Tupaia belangeri chinensis | reverse complement strand
CAGAGTTGAATTTCCCACTGACCAATATGAAGAAAGCCCTCTAATTTTCTTGGGTCCATCTAGATAGTCCAGGATAATTTTCCCATCCTCAACTTAATCACATCTACAAAATCCCTTTTTCCATGTAAGGTTTCATTTATAGGTTTCAAGGATTAGGATGTGAGTGTCTTTGTAGAGGTGGGAGCAGAAAATCATAATTCTGCCTACCATAGGAAGTATCTTAAATCACATACTTTTTGCCAAACATGTTCCAATAATGTATTTCAGGCTTGGTAATTTGAAGTATTACCCTAATGGCAGCAAATACAATTAAAACAGGTCAAAGTGGATGACTTGAAATATTTAGTAGTCAGAAAAATCATGATGTAGTTTTCTATGCAAAAATGTGTCCTGACTTTTCAAATGACCCAATAATAAAATCTAAATAGTAAGAAAACTGTAATCTCATAGATAATCAAATTACATTCAATTTCTCAGTATTCAACTGTGTATCTACTCCTGCTGTTTGCAAACAAATCAATGAGTTAAATTCCCAATGCGCATATTAGTTTTGGTCTTTGTTTTCTTTTCACTATACTTTAGTAATACAAATGCCTCTCTGAGTATCTTCAAACTAGAAAAAAAATGTGTAAATAATACTTTTTCCTTGTTTAAATATAGGTACTAAATCTCTAGTAGACTTATTATAATACTCTTAAGCATTTGATTTATCAAAGAACTTTTACAAATGTGCAAAACTTTTTGTCAAATTTAATTTGATTTATTCACTCAATCTTTTTTTGGGGGGGGGGCAGATTTTCACTATAGGGCGTGTGCGCTCGCCAGACAGACCCAGAGAGACATAAAGACAGAAAGCGAGAGATCACCCCCCAGGGGGATGGTCACACCACAATCCCTTCTCCTCCATTCTCCTCTCGGGATCTTGGGCACACACGCACATGTGCCCAGTGTGAGTTTTAAGCCACTGGGATTGGGACGTGAACCGTGGTCGACTACGCAGGAGTCCAGTGACATAGCTATTACACTAACTGCTGGTTCCCAGTATTCACTCAATCTTAAGTCATTTTTCAGTAAATAGTTTTCAAAGCACCTAAGATATGCAAAGAATTTACACATCTCCACCGTTTAATTAATTAAACAAATACTTATTAAGGGCTTACAACATCCCAGACACTACCCACCACTGTGAAGAAAGTGAAATCCCTGCTATTATATAATGGGGATATATTATACAAAATATAGCTGAGGAAACTAAGTATATTTCAGATGACGATAAATGCTAAAGAGGAGAATGAAGTGGGAGAGGGTGATATCAGATGTGAGGGAGGGTTGAAATTTCTGATGGTGAAAGTCACTGAGAAGGTGACTCAAATAAAGCCCCAGAGGAAATGGGGTAGACCTTAATGGCCCCAAATTTCACAATAAGGATCTGAAGCTAAGCAGGTTCTGGTTGACAGGTCCCAGTTCTTAGGTCCTGTTCTTTGGTCCCTAAGTCCTTGCCCTTCTACAGTTGCTTCCAACCATTTCAGGAATGCTGGGAAGAGCTGTGGGCACAGCAAACATGAGCCAGATGCTGACTCTGCCTTTGAGGAGCTTAAGTGGGATTGGGGAGACAAGGTACAGATGATGATGGAAGCACCATGAAGGATCAGTGGAACTGTCAAGTGCTTAAGTGAGAGCCCTGTTTATCACCAGGAAAGACAAAGAGCAAGAAAACCATTCAATCTATAGATTTCTAAAAACTTCAGAGGAGTGGCTGGTCACAGTTGCTTTTTGATTTCTTTTTTCCTTTTCTTTTGATAGTAAACAAGAAGCTAAAGCAAACGAGGGTCAGGACACGCTTCCACACAGCATCTTGTCGTATTGCATTGTTTGGAGACTGTGAGTGAGAGGGGCCCAGGGCCAGGTTGCTTTGGGCTAGTGTTTCCCCAAACACAACAGACTCCACAGGCACACTGGAGGCTGAGCTGCCGATGGGAACACAGGAGCCTTGTCTGGCATCTTTTTCCTTATGTCTTGCCTGTCACTCAGCCTCCAGCCACCTGTGTTCTTTCTATTATGTTTTTGTTCCTTGTATAGAGTGAGTTTTCTTTCTTTAAGAATGAGTATACAACCAGGTGCCCGTTTGCAAGGCTCCAGCAGGCTAGCACACAGATGAGGCATCTCAGCCTCTCCTGTAGGTTTCCCAAGAGGAAAATGCTGCTGCTGACATGAATAGCAGAGACCAGACAATGATTCTCAGGCAAGATAAACAGCCTGTGATTCCCTCCTGACGGCTCCCACTCTGCTCTTCGATGACCGATCCTGGAGCAAAAGGTCACGGGCATAATTCTGCACCTGCAGTCTGGGAGGGCTGGACTGAGTTCTCAAAAAGAGCTCTCCCATAATTGATGCTAATTATTATTGAGCCAAATGCATCCTTTCATTGAGGGGGAGGTGGGAGACTCTGTCACTGTCAAGGCCATTATATCAAGAGCAAGTTTAGAATTCTTTGCACAGATGTACATTTGCCCAAGAAGTCCCAAGTGTTGCATATAGCCTGCTCATAAAGAATATATCATCAGAAATTTCTTCAGCACTATAATGAGATGCTCATGACTCAGGTGAATGACAAATGTTACCCAGTACCCAGGGCCAGAATATTGAGTGGAGAAGCATGATTTATTCATAAAGGATTGAACTCTACCGCTGGGCCTCTGGGTCGCTTGTGAGATTTTGCACCCTGCCATCTGTACTGTGAGAGAGGTTAACAACAACTCTGGAGACCTCGAAACCCTCTAGGGGTCTGCTTCCACAGACATTCATCTGCTTTCTAGTGACTTTTACAGGAGAATAGACCCAGTAAAGAGAATGAAGGAAAGAGAGGAAATGAAAAGAAATTCGCCCAGGTGCAGGTAGAGCATGCTGGATTTAGCTGGATTCCAGGTTGCAAGAGGGTACTTCCCTTGACACTAACCACCACTTGTTTTGGAAAAAGAATTAAAAGAATGTTATTTTTTCTTGATTCAATCCATCATTCTATTCTTTTTTTCTTTCCCTCACCTGGATTATAACTTAATGGTTTGTAAAAGTTTCTTTGATATATTAACATAGCACTGTACAGTGATAGATTATACTCACATTTTTAATTTTATTCCCAATTTTGATGGTTTTATTCATAAAGGCAAAACAAAACAACTATACCCTTTAAACCAACTGCCGATTAGAGGCAAAGGCTTGCATGTCTGCTCATTTACCAGGACATTACTGTGTCCAGAGTATACGTTGGGTATTCATTTCGATTCTGACACAAAGATGAGAAAGACCTTATTCTTCTCATCATTTTTCTTTTAGTACTTTAAAGATGTTGTTCTGCTATCTTCTAGCTTGAATTATTTCCAGTGAGAACTCTAATATCATTCTTATCTTTCCATAGCAAGCACAGCTAATATATTCATATATATGAACACATGTCTGACTTCAGGTGTAAACCTCAGTGAATAAAGTGAACATACTATGAAGTAGCATCTAGCTGGGGCTTTATAGCTTCCTGCAGTCATTTAATACATATTAATAGGTATCTTAAATGCATTTTTTTGGAGAGATTTTTGCTATAGGGTGCTTGCGCTCACCAGACAGAGAGAGACAGAGAGACAGAAAGTGAGAAATCAACCCCCCATGGGGGATGGCCATGCCATAATCCCTTCTCCTCTGTCCTCCTCTCGGGATCTTGGGCATGCACACACACTCGCCAGGCATGAGTTTTAAGCCACCGGGTCCGGCACGCGAACTGCGGTCGACTACATGGGAGTCCAGTGACAAAGCCATTACACTAACTGCTGGTCCCTTAAATGCATTTTTTAATTTAGAAAAGAAGTTTTAGTTTTAATAGACCAAAATAAAAAAATGTTAAGAGAAATTTGCTTAAAACTTAAAGTCAGGAAAAAGGTAAGGACTCAATTCAAGTAGTAGGTAGATGAACCTATCAACTGTTCAAGAGAAGATAAAAATCTTTAAGTATGGAAATCAAAGCATTGAAGAAAATCAGTAATGTTTTAGTCTAAAATCAAAAAATTCTATTTCACTAGTTCAGTCTCATGTAATTAATCTCTCTTCTATTGAATTTACAGTGTTATGCTGGTCATTCTCTTGGTTGTTTTATGTACTCTTATTTCTGTGTGTCCAACTTTAGTTTTTCTTGGTATAGTACTCCTTTCAGCACTTCTTGGAAAGCTGGTCTGGTGTTGGTAAATTCTTTCAGGTTTTGTTTATCTGAGAATGCTTTGTCTTTTTTTTCCCCATATGAAAGATAATCTTGCTGGGTATAGTATTCTTAAAATTGTTTCTCACTTAACATTTCCTTTCTTGCATTGTTTCCGATGAGAGGTCCGATGTTAGCCTGATAGGATATCCTTTGAAAGTAACTTGACATTTCTCTCTTGCCAAAATTAGTATCTTGTCTCAATCTGTGGTGTTCATCAATCTGGCTATGATGGGCTTTGTGGAAAATCTTCTTCAGTTGATTCTATGTGGGGTCCTTTGTATTTCTTGGGTCTGGATTTTTGAGTGCCTCTTTAGATTTCGAAAGTTTTCTTCCAAGATTTCATGGAATAGATTATCAATGCACTTATTAGTTTCTTCACCTTCTAGGATACTGATAATCTGGATGCTTGGGTATTTGATGGTATCTAGTATTACTTGTGTATTTTTTTCTTTTTTTTTTTTTGTTATTTTCTCAGTCTTTTTGGTGAATTCGTCTAAGTTAGAGGGTCTATCTTCTACATCTGAGATTCAATCTTCTGCATGATCAAATCTGCTTTTGATATTTTCAAGGGAAGTTTTGATTTCCTGTGTTACAGCCTTAATCTCTAACAATTCTGCTGGATTATTTTTAATGATGTGTATTTCCTCTTCCAGATCATGTAAGAACTTCCTCACCTCCTGGAACTCTTCAACTCCTTTCTCCTTCCTCTTCAGCAGTTCCTTGTCTCTCTTCTCTTCCATCTCTGTTAGCTTTGCCATTATGAATACTCTAAATTCTTTATCAGGCATTTCCACGAGTTCCCTTGTATTGTCTATGGAGGATGAAAGGTTATTCTTTTCCTTTGGGGGAGAGATTTTTTTGGTTTCTCATATTTCTTGTGCCTCTGTGGTGGTTTCTGGTCATGTGATGGATTATACATTTTATTCCTAGTTTTCGGAGTTAAATCTGAGCATTCAAAGGAATGCAGGAGGAGGTGACCTGCAGTCTCCAAACAGTACCTACCATTTTTCTCTTTTTGTGCAGCTGATTTAGTAAAAATTGAGGATTACTTTGACCCTAAAAGTATTCAGATATTTACCTACTGAGCACCTAGACGTGTCTAAAAAATTAGTGTGTGGAGGCTGAGAAGAAAAGAGAGAAAGGTAAAGAGAAAAAGAAAAAATAAGAAAGAGAAAAAGTAAGACAGAAATTATAAAAAAATAAAAAGAAAAACATTTTTGAGCAAAAAACGAAAACTGAATGGTGCGTTATTGCATCACACCGTGAGGACGCTAAGAATTCAGATATAGATGGCAGCTGATTGGCTTGTCCTATGGGGACAGGGGAAAGGTAAGAATTAGCAAGACAAAAGAGCAGCAGAGAGCTAAGTTTAAAAATAAAAAAAAAAAAGAGAGAGAGCAAGAGAGAGAGATGGAAAGAGTCAGAGAGAATAAATAGAGTGTTCTAACCTGGCTCCTGGAGGGCAGGAGGGTGAAGTCTGGGCAAAAGGTCTTCAGTGGTCCAAATCCCCTCACCTCCTTTCCTATATCTTTTCCCTCTAAATTTACTCAAGACCAGAGGTGGTATCTCTGCTACTTCTGGTACATTGTAGGTACCCAACTGATCAATACTGAGTGGATAAATGCATGATAAAAAACTAAAAATTTCTCTAAATATAACTACTTGGAGTCTTAAGGGAAGGACCATTTTGAGGAAAATTGGTGCTGGGTTGATTTCTAGGGATATTCCGGGTCTTACTATTGAGAATGGAAGAAACAGTCAGAAATCTGGAGGCAGGGCCTGTTTGTGACTATAAAAATCTGTACTAGAATGGAGGTGAAGGGAGAGAATCTTAAGACAAATTTCAACAACTTCGCAAGTATCATGGAGCCAGTCCTGACCCATGCCAAGAAATGAAAAGACTAATAAATGACACATTTTCACTTGTGCTGCCAAATCACAGGAATTAAAAAGTATTATATGGTGATAATTGTTTTAGGATTAAATTAAAATTCACTTAGAACCTTCTAGACTGAGACCTCCCAGTGGATTACAATTGGCTGAGAGCCTAACTGGAAGATGAACACAGAGAGCAAAACTTCCATTTTGCAGTGGTTCCTGGGGGAAACGCCCTTCTAGTATGAAGTCCTGGATAAGGGAACACCTCATTTCTGCTAATATCTCAGAAGGGAACAATGAAAAATGATTCTGGAGTTACTAGAAAGATGGAGATGAATAGTTCCCACCAATAGTGGGGAGAAAAAAAACAAACCTTACCCTGGAAGCTGAAGTTGGAGAAAATACATCCCTGCCAGTCACAGAGGCATCAAAAATGGTTCTGTCACCCCTATTGGGAGATGGTATGCTATCGTTTTAACCATATTGGCACTGAGGAAAAATGATGGATTATGACATTTTCTACACTGGCATCTAGGATATCTAAACTTCACTTCTTAGACTGCAACAGTATTTTGTGTGTTTGTGTGTGCATGACCTCAATTTTAACTTTCCTGTAACAAAGGATATGAATATATAACTCCAGTAAAAGGTTGATCAAATTTTCTAAGTCCAGCATCCAGTTTCAGCATCATGATGAGAGAATTTAGCAGGCTGCCTAGTTATAATTGTGATAAGGACTAAAGTATACTGATAAGATATATTGAACACTGACACTGACTACATGCCAAGTACCCCATTAACTGCTCTACATACATTTTGTGACTTACTATTCACGATAGCCTTATGAAGTAACTACTATTATTAACTTGTTTTTATAGATGAGGAAACACAGAGAAGTTGAATAGCATGATCAAGATCACATGGGTTGTGGAGCTTTGAATATATTTGTGACTCCAAAGCTTTGACTACTCTTAATCACAATCCCATAATGATATTTTTTTCTTCATAATCAGCTTTGCTATGAGCATACAGGGCAATTTTAGTTTATTAAATTGCCTATTGAAAAAGAGCCTGTTGAGTACTGAGCAGAGATCATGAGTGCTACAAAGGTAACCATTTCTTGCAAAATTCCCTTACTTTCTCTCTCTCTCTCTCTGTCTTTATCTTATTAATTAACAGAAGATTTGTGGACTTTCCAGAGAGAGAAAAATAGAGAGAAAGAGAGAGGAAGAAAGCACACCCCATCAATGCATGTTCTACAATCCCTTCTTTGCTATTTCTCCATCCTACCTGGATTTTAGGCATACAAACACACAAGCACACAATCTAGCATGATTTTCAAGCCACAAGAACTGGAATTTGAACTACAGTTGACCTTAGCCACTAAGCTATAGGGTCAGCCTACTTTGCTTTTCAAAGTGTAACATAAATGGTAAGAGTTTCCTGAATTTTGTGTTAGGTTAAGGAGAAAGAAGATTGATAGTCCTATATTATAAGAGGTACCATTAATTTATTACTTAGAAGACCTAGTTCTCTGTTCAATGTTATCGATGATTTTTCACTATAGAACTATAGAGTAGCGTTAGTATTTAAATTTTTATCACTGAAAAAACTGAGGCACAGAGAAGGAAAGTGACTTAAAGTCATGTCCCAATAGAACGACTTGGGAAAGCAAGCTCCTTTTCATGTACAGCACAGTCTCTGCTTAGTCAAATTAAGAAGCATTTTCCAATATAATTGAACTTGGCTCCTAAGGATACAGATAAGAACTAGAAAAGACTTGTATGTTATTATTATTATTATTATTCTAATTATTTTTTTAAATAGTCAATCACTATTTATCATTTTGCTTGTAAAAAGACTTTACCCATCATTAAATACTTCTCGGACCAATCCAGTTGAGAGTATTATATATTCCATCATCAATAAGAAACTAAATGTAATCCTTCAAAAAGTCTTATATATGAAAAAATTCTAATGACTCTATTGAAGACATATTGAATTTATATCCTTCTAATCTCAATGAATGAAAAGTACACTTATTTCAGAAATTTTGGAACCAAATGAAGGATTCTTCATATTGTGATAAAGTTCATTTCTTGGTGGGAAAATAGCAGAGATTAGGCCCTTGTGTCCCTTAGCGATGATCACAGAGAGCCATGATCTTCATTCACTCAGAAAGGAAACAACTATCTTGAAAAGAGCCCTGCCCTCCTTTTATAATTGATCTATTGGACATACCCTCACTGTGTTCATTTTCTTTCATTGATAGGACTGCATTGCTATCATGATTTGTTCAGAGTGAAAAGAAGTTAACTCAGAAGTGATAGTATTTAAAAAGCAAAACTGCTTTTTGCTATCATTATAGTTTCTCCATTTACTGATTGACTCAACTCTTTATCAAATCCTTAATATATGTCAGGTTGTTCTCCAAAAGCCAGGAATATGGAGATGAACAAGACAAAGTGCCTGCCCACATTGAATGTGTAATTTCCTGTAATAAATAAGAAATAGAGTCCCAGATAATGACAGGTGCTAAGAAGGAAAACAAAAACAAAAACAAAAACAAAACAAAACACCTCTATTTGGAGAGAAATATGAGCAGAAACTCAATGTTGTGTGAAACTGGATCATAAGTAAGATGAGAAAATGTTCCAGGTGGAAGGCACCGACCAAATGCAATTTGA